>NW_022262717.1:0-75000 GCF_002021735.2 Oncorhynchus kisutch
AACTCGAGAGGATGAATCCATTTCAACCAATGAAGTTGTTCAACGAAAGAAAACCTTACTTGAGATTCCGTAAATGTTCGGAAGAAGAAACAAAACACCCTAAACATTTTCCAATTTATCCACGAAATGTAATTTCCCTATGCTGAAAATATACATCACATTGAGGGCTGTGTTTTCACATGTGGGTACCACTGTGGGCACCCATTCGTCACCAGTATTTGACGTGACGTAGACCGAGGGAGAGCGCAGCGTCACCACCACCGAATAGGCGTCTCCGCGTGCTGCCTGGATACAGTTCTGGGTTAGAAGATGCCGAGCGGCATGATGCCGCCTGATTTGACAAATTGTATATTTTCTGATACTCATTGACGCACTTTTGTGGTCCTATACTCATAGCTTTAGCTGTCAATGTCCACCATTCGTTTGGTTCGTTTTTTATTTTTACATTTCATACCAGTATGTTCCCTTCGTGCTATTCAAAGCCGACGAGTTCAAAGGACCTATTCAAAGGACTTATCTGACAAAGATATTACTAGGAGTGTTCGTCGTGTATATGTCACACACCTGCTGGGTGATTTATGGCTTTGTGGTACACCAAGCCTTGTGAGAGAGGTAAAGGAGACTGCATTTCTTCCTACCTTGCAGAAAGACCCCGTCTCCAGGTAAATAGTGGCCTTGATCTTACACATACTGCAGTGAAACCCTAGATTTAGGGTAGGTTTTTAGTGCAATTAATCATTTTTAGCTATTGTATTTGGTCAGAGAATTCATGCATCACAATTTAATTAGTGACCATGGTGCACAAGAAGTGTCTTTCAGAGCCCATAAAGATACATTGAATTGAATCAATGCGAAGTCTCATTTATTTTAACAGCTCAGCATTTTCTCCAGTTTGAGGCCTGACCACAGTGACTCAACCTCATCATCAAGATAGATGACTTTGACATACATTCTAAATTTGAAAGGTAGGCCGAAGTCCCATTTAAATCTGCAGTCATGTGGCGTAAAAATAGCATGTCACTTTTAGTTGAGTATAAAGATAAGGTTATGGGTTGAATCCCAAATGACACTGTATTCCCTATGGTCCCTGGTCTAAAGTAGTGCACTATATAGACACTATGGTGTCATTTGGGACAGAAGCCTATATCTCTAACCATTGCTTTTCTTGATTTAAAGGGTGGTGAATGTATCCCTGCCGTTGGCAACACGTAACAACGGGACTCTGCACACATTGGTTTATGTACACAAGTTTGGAGTGTCTCCCTTGCAGGATAACCGGCAGGTCCATCATGTTGCCCAGCTCAGCACCTACATGATGTCCCGAAAAAATCTCAGCTCTGCTAAAGAGGTCCTCAAAGTAAGACAACAAAACGATTCCTCTATGTTTCAGTCTGGACTGGCAAAAGATCAGCTGTAACTGCCCTGGTTGACCCATTTGATCATCTCCTTCATGGCTTCTCCTGGTCTTGCATTTTGTCAGAAACATGCTGCCACTGCTCCTCGAGTAGTAGACAGACCCATCTCTCACTGGAGGTCCCGTCTAACCCTAAACATGATGTCAGAGGACTTCACCTTCAACAGAGGGACCTTGCCAAGTGATGTCCGGCGCTACATGAGAGTGTAAGTCTCATATAAAATGTTTGTATTGTGTGAGTGGGTTTATTTGGGGAGTGGGTGTGCACTATAAGGCCTACAGTACACTTATATAGCACAGCATCACTCACATTATGCAGAGCTAGCTACAGAGATGGTGAGAAATATTGATGTTTTGTATTTCAGATATTTTGTCTTGTGTTTTAGATTTCAGGATGAGAACAGGATGGTATATCTCCCACTTTTACATATTGATGAACTCAGCGTCAGGGTAAAGGACATGATGGTGAGATGTTACTCTTCTTGTAAATTATATTACAGTTATAAATAATACTTTCAAGAACATTAAAACATGCCTCACAAAGAGGGCTTGGAGGATACTTGTTTTTACAACATGTGTTTGTAGGAGATTAACGGCTCCACAACCAAACTACCTCTTACAATATCCTACGAAGGCCTATCGCTGAGGCAATTCCGTCTCTGGATCCACATGCAGGATGTAATGTTTTCACTGAAACGTTTTGGTTAGTTTATTACTGTAGCCCTCCTTTTAAACTACTGAGATAACAACATACATTTGTCAACTTCTTGTAAAATGACTTTTTATGCTTCATTTATTACAGGGTTCACTGAGGTGAATATAGATGAAATCAAAGGTGTTCTTGTGGACAACAACTTGTACCTGTTAGCATTAACTACCTTGGTGACCGCATTCCATGTAAGTGATTTTTCTATGAGAGTTCATGAATTCTATCACAAAGATCATTTCAAATCATGTCAGCCATCTACAGTTTTCTTTGTCTAATTTTTCAGTTCATATTTGAATTCCTGGCCTTTAAAAATGACATAAGCTTTTGGAAGAAGAAGAAAAACATGGTGGGCATGTCTCGCAAAACAGGTGAGAGTGAGGGAGGAGTAAAATACATCTTTATTATAATGCATTTCATGTTCTTATTTCTGCATCCAAGTTTTCATGCCAATGCTAACTGAGTTAGGGAAGATGGGGTGTCAGGCTTGAAATACGTTCCCAATTGCACCCTATTCCCTCTATAGTACACTACTTTTGACCATGGTGGTGCACTACATAGGGAATAGGGTACCATTTGGGACAGATATATGGTGTTTGTGTAGATTTGGGTATCAGTACTACAGATAGTTATCCAAGGCAGGCCTCTGGATAAACCCACCATCCGCCCACAAACACTACCTCCAGCAGCACACTAATCTACAAATCTACTCCCATCTACCTCAGAACTAACCCAGCTCTATCTGTTTCTCTATGCTGTTCTGTTCCAGTGCTGTGGAGATGCTTTAGCACCATAGTGATTCTCCTGAAAATGCTGGAGGAACGAAGCAGCTTGCTAGGTCTCATTCCTGTTGGAATAGGAACCACAATTGAGGTATGAATCAGCAGTTTGGAAAGGATTTAGAACATCAATGCAAATAATCAATGCTTTTTGCCAACCATAGCTGGGGATGGCAGAAGGTTCCGTGTTACCATACCAGGTCTCATGAATTCCTTCTTCTCCCTCTACCTATAGGTATGGAAGGTCAAACAGGTGTCCAAAATACAGCTACAGTGGAGAACCTCTAGGTCTATAGTTCATGTAAGTATTACAAACAAATATAGAAATAGTTTATTCACGTTGTGTGCATGGAGGGCCAATGAGTATATGTTGATTTAATTAAGAATCTGTTATTGAACAAACTGATTGAAATAAAGGTATCTTTTAGTGTTTAAAAACAAACAGTAGTATACATTCAGGATTATTCCTTGAAACTGGTTGTCTTCAGGTTGGTAAATTTGATGAGTCAGAGAGAAAGACTATACAACATGACACACAGGTAAGTGCTGAATTAGTGGTGTGTTTGGTTCCTCTTAACACTAATACCATAAATCAAGCAGACAAGTATTTTCTAATGCAGTTCTCCATTTTCTAGGCAATGAAATGCCTGTCTTATTTAGTGTACCCTCTGTCTATTAGTGGAGCCATCTTCTCTCTGGTATACCTGAGGTATAAAAAGTAAGACAAGTCTGGCGTTTAATTACATTTAAAATATAACTAAATAGGTTTGATGAGGACATTGATCATCAACGTATCTAATATTCACATTTTATTTTGACAGCTACTATTCATGGTTAATCAACAGCCTTGTCAGTGGTAAGTTTACACATAATCTATCAACCCTCCTTGGGGGTTATATTTAGAATTTAATATCAATTGATCACACAAATACAATATTTTATATAGATCTTTAACACTAGCCTGGTCAAGCAGACTGAACGATGCACTCACTATTTGTTGTACTACCGAGAGATCAGGCTGGTTCACAAGGCTACTTTTTCATGGCCAATACATTTTTTTTAAATTAGCGACTACAGATGTAGGATCTGAATTTGATCACTTTTGTTGCATAGAATTTTCCTGTACTGCCTAAATGCAGATAAGCTTTGTGATTGACATAAATTCGCTGAATACCCACACTAACACACGATTATATGTGCAACGTTATTGCACATTACATATAGCCTACTTTTGGCCAGCTAATAGCTTAACCACCAATCAAGCAACATGGACTAAACATTCAAATCATGTTGCTGCAGCATTATTTTTGCTTTGACAATAAAGGTCAAATTAAGATCCTATATCTTGTATTAGTGGGCAATATCAATAATTCCAACTGAAACTGGGCTTCCCCCTGCAGGGATTTATGCTTTTGGATTCCTCTCTATGGCTCCTCAGCTGTTCATTAACTTCAAGGTTTGTCTTACTTTGTCCTAATTTAGAGCATAATGAGCCCTGAGTAAAATGTTCTGTTTTGACGCAACTCTTCACTTTACTTTCTTTCTTCTTGTTCTTCTTCAGTTGAAGTCCGTGGACCATTTGCAATGGAACGTATTGATGTATAAAGTGAGTAGTAACTGTTTTATAGTATAATTCATTGTTGTTGTTGGAGCGATAAGCAGCTGCTTACCTAAAGTCCATCTAAAGTGTCATCAAGTTGTCTGTTCTTCTTCACATTGACACTGTGTATGCATCCCAAATGGCCCTCTATTCCATAGTGCATCCTATGGGCCCTGGTCAAAAGTAGTGCACTATGTAGGGAATAGGGTTTCATTGGGGGTGCATTCAGAGTGAGAATTAAGCATTCTTGTGCCTTCTCTTTAGGCAGTCAATACATTCGTCAACGATGCCTTTGCCTGTGTCTTCAGCACACACCCATCCCACCAGCTGGGCTGCTTCAGGGATGAGATTCTGTTTCTCCTCTACCTTTACCAGAGGAGGTGGGTGGGACACAGTTCAGCTATCGTCAGTGACCCTGAAATACTCTAGACTACGTCCCAAATGGCACCCTATTCCCATATGGCTCTGGTCCAAAGTAGTGCACTTTAGAGAATAGGGCACCATTTGGGATATAGCCCTATAGTCACTCGTTATTAGATCATTTAACTTTTTATCATTCTGAGCACTTCTGTGATCTATTGACCTGGATGAGCAGGGGTTTGGTTTCTGACAGTTAACAAAACATGTGATCTCATTCATTTACTTCTCTATCTGCCCCCCACCCCCTGTAGGCTTTACTCTACAAACAAGACCAGATGTCGTGAGTATGGATCATGCCACCACAACCACAGGAAACTCAAAGCCCAATGATGACTGAGGTCATCACCAGAAAACATGGTTGAATGAAGGGAACATACCTGCACATGGTGGGGTTGTAAACAGCATGGGAGGCTCTCTGAGGGTGCATCAGGGTTTATTAGAAGCCTTTAGTAAAGTTCAGAATTAGTTTTGTAAGTAGAGAATACAGCTTATTTTCAGTCAACCCTGTGTTAACCACTGATATTTCCATGTGTTAGAAGTTTGACCAACCCGTATGTAGCCAACAGAAGCATGAACCGTTTTTTAGTGATACATATTGATTACTGCATTGTTAGGTTTGAGGCTAGCAAGAACGGCATTTCACTGTACTTGTGGACATGACATTAACACTTGAAAAAGGAGGCTGCCCCCTCGCCCTGCCTGCACTGCTCCATGTTACCAGATATAACCAGTATGTAGCCTACTGAAGCGTAAAGCTGCCCCTTGCCCTGCCTGTACTGCTCCATATAGTCCACAAGGAGGCAGTGTTGTCAGCCCCTTGCTGTACTGTTTTCTGCTTGTTCTTTCAATCCTCTACTTCCTGTTTGAGAATAGTACATGTATAGATGGGTGCTAAAGGGGAGGAATGAGAAACATGTACAAAAGATGGAGTAATGTGAAGTACAGTGAACTCCTGATAAATCCAATGTCTGGACAGTCATATGTGAGAGCTAACCGGAACATGCACATAACCTGTATCTATCCAGGCTGTATTTGAAATGGGACGATTGAGCTACAATGCACTAATGAGTTTTTTTGCACTTTGCATACAATGCGCACTTATCAGGAATCAACTGTACTTTTAAATAATGAAGATACTGTAAGGTCTTTAAAAATGAAGTAGGAAGCGTAGCCTGATGTTTTTGAATCACATCCTTCTACCAGGGTTTATGGAATGACTTTCCTCTTTGATTAAATTATTACAATTAAATGATTTACCTGTATCTCTGTTGCATTGTTATGACTAATGAAAAGCATTAGCTGGTGTACACACAAAGACAATTATTTAGTGTAGAGGTGCTGACCAACAGCGAATGAACTGTAAGCTATAAAAACAAACAGTTGCACAGTCCATACTAATACAGTCCCAGTAATCTACTCGGTAAAACACTAATGCCATGAATGCTTGAACCAGGTTTTGTAGATAAACAGTGCAATTAGTGCAACCAATGACAGTAGTGAGGGGTGTGTCATAATTATTAGGTTGATTAGAATAAATTGAGTGAAACTGTTAAAAGACAATAGTTTACAGCATATGGAATATATTAGGCTATTGTTATCATATGGAAACATAATTATATATTGTACATAATATTAGCATCAACACACATCAACTCCGGGGAGGGGCCAGCTGAGTGTAAGACTGTGTCATCTGCATATAAATAGATGAGAGAGCTTCCTACTGTCTGAGCTATGTTGTTGATGTAAATTGAGAAGAGTGTGGGGCCTAGGATCAAGCCTTGGGGTACTCCCTTGGTGACAGGCAGTGGCTGAGACAGCAGATTTTCTGACTTTATACACTGCACTCTTTGAGAGGTAGTTAGCAAAGCAGCCCAAAGACCCCTGAGAGACACCAATACTCCTTAGCCGGCCCACAAGAATGGAATGGTCTACTGTATCAAAAGCTTTGGCCAAGTCAATAAAAATAACAGCTCAATATTGCTTAGAATCAAGGGCAATGGTGACATCATTCAGGACCTTTACGATTGCATACCCGAGAGAATACTATAGACATCAAGAAAACCAGTCAATTGAGTTTTTCCAAAACGTTTGATAAACAGGACAAAATAGAAATAGGCCTATAACAGTTAGGATCAGCTTGATCTCCCCCTTTAAATAAAGGATGAACCGTAGCTGCCTTCCAAGCAATGGGAACCTACAAAGGAAAGACAGGTTGAAAGGTTTGAGATAGGCTTGGCGATGGTAGGGGCAGCAACCTTAAAGAAGAAAGGGTCTAAACCATCTGACCCAAGATGTTTTTTTGGGGTCAAGTTTAAGGAGCTCCTTTAGCCCCTTCGACTCAGTGACTGCCTGCAGGGATAACATTTGTTTCGGGGCAGGGGAAAAAGAGGGAGAAGGATGGGTGGAGGATGAGGAAATGTTGGACGGGCAAGGAGGCATGGCTGAGTCATATAGGAATCCTGATTTAATAAAGTGGTGATTAAAGAGCTTAGCCATGTGCTTCTTTAAGGGACATGGGCAGCTGTGAGGAGGAGGGTTTATTCTCCAAGTATTTAACCATTTTCCAGAACTTCTTGGGGTTAGACCCACAGAGAGAGAACTGCTCCTTAAAGTAACTAACTTTGGCCTTCTGGTAGCCTGAGTGCACTTATTTCTCATTTGACTGAACGATAGCCAGTCAGCCTGAGTATAGGTGTGCCGAGCCTTTCGCCAAATGCAGTTCTTGAGGTGGAGTAACTTTGCAAGACCACGGTCGAACCAGGGGTTGAACCTGTTTTTAATTCTCATTTTCTTTATGGGGGCGTGTTTGTTAACAAGAAATAAGGTCCAAGCATCTTCGACGGGGGGGATCAAGCTGATTCTATATCATTGTTACATGTAATCTTTTTGTTCAAGCATAATAAGCATCATCAACGGGGGGATCATATTGGGTGTACGCTGATAAGCTGGAGATAGAATATAGTCATTTATAAGACTTCATAAAGAAGAGAGAAGAAGAGAGAAAAAAGAAGAGAAGAATTGTGCAGAAGAACAGACTGAGATCAGAATCAATATTCAGACCACTAGGGGTCAATGTTTTTAGACAGGATATCCAGTAGGCCTCCCTCTGTAGTAGTAGGATCTACATGTTACCTCTTCTCCTTGGTAGAGCAACATGCTCAATGCCTGTGTATTTGAGGAGATAGGATGGTTAGGTTCAATAAAGTGAGCTCCTACTGGATAGTCAGTGTTTTTTGCACCTGATTGAGCTGCGTTGTTCAGCTATGCTTTGTTTTGTCTTTTCGTTTGCCCTACGTACATTTTCACACATTAACAGCTGATGAGATAGATTACTCACTTGGTCTTGCATGAGATGATGCCCCTAACAGGGGTCTTTTTCGACCTGTATATGGGTGTCTGAAAAATGATGTTTTTGTTGTGCTATTGCACTGTGCGCATGAGCCACATTTGTGGTTCTCATTTGGAATGGGTGTCAAGAATGTCTGAGTGGGTTCAGGGGGCAGGTCAGATCTCACCAAGCTATCTCTAATATTGCGACCACGCTTAGACCACCAGTGGGGGCTCCTTGAAGAGGTGTACACATTTTTGGTCTGATTACAGAATATGCCAGTGCATTTTCAGGATTGCTTTCATTTTCTCCACACCCTTGGTGTACTTAGTGCAAAAGACTCTTCTTTGGTTCAGTTTTTTGCGATGCCTCTCTTGGTTTTTCAGATATTTTCATTATTGCAGCATCAAGAGTTTTGTCTTTTAGCCTCTCATTTGGATTTTATCTGTAATATTCTTAAAATTGCTGTCAAAATCGGACTGTTGGCCACAGATTGGTTTAACTCTGCATAACTGGCTATATGGTAGACCATTCTGGGGGGGAAGGGGAGGCATACTATCCGCATGTAGCAGGGTATTGCGGTCTGTGGGCTTTGTGTTTACCGTGCCCCTTGGCTTCTTCAAAATGCTGTTAGGTTACAGCTTCGTTCTAAAATTGATGAAATTGTTATTTTTGCTCATCAATCTACACACAATACCACATAGTGACAAAGCAAAAATAGGTTTTTATACAATTTTGCTGGAAAAAAAAAATATATACATTACATTTACACAAGCACTCAGATCGTTTACTCAGTACTTTGTTGAAGCCCCTTTGGCAGCGATTACAGCCTCAAGTCTTCTTGGGTATGATGCTACAAGCTTGGCACACCTGTATTTGGGGAGTTTCTCCCATTCTTCTCTGCATATCCTCAAGCTCTGTCAGGTTGTCCGGGCTCTGGCTGGGCCACTCAAGGACATTCAGAGACTTGTCCCGAAGCCACCCCTGCGTTGTCTTGGCTGTGTGCTTAGAGTCTGAGGTCCTGAGCGCTCTGGAGTAGGATTTCATCAAGGATCTCGCTGTAATTTGCTCCGTTAATCTTTGCCTCGATCCTGACTAGTCTCCCAGTCCCTGCTGCTGAAAAATATCCTCACAGCATGATGCTGCCACCACCATGCTTCACCAAAGGGATGGTGCCAGGTTTCCTCCAGACGTGACGCTTGGCATCAGGCCAAAGAGTTCAATCTTGTATTCATCAGACCAGAGAAACTTGTTTCTCATGGTCTGAAAGTCCTTTAGGTACCATTTGGCAAACTCCTGAGGAGTGGCTTCCATCTGGCCACTCTACCATAAAGGCCTGATTGGTAGAGTGCTGCAGAGATGCTTGTCCTTCTGCAAGGTTATCCCATCTCCACAGAGGAACTCTCGAGCTCTGTCAGAGTGACCATTGGGTTCTTGGTCACCTGCCTGACCAAGGCCCTTTTCCCCTGGTTGCTCAGTTTGGCTGGGTGGCCAGCTTTAGGAAGAGTCTTGGGGGTTCCAAACTTCTTCTATTTAAGAATTATGTTAGCCACTGTGTTCTTGGGGACCTTCAATGCTGCAGGAATGTTTTGGTACCCTTCCCCAGATCTGTGCCTTGATACAATCCTGTCTCGGAGATCTATGGACAATTCCTTCAACCTCATGGCTGCGTTTTTGCTCGGACATGCACTGTCAAATGTGGGACCGTATATAGACAGGTGTGTGCCTTTCCAAATCATGTCCAATCAATTGAATTTACCACAGGTGGACTCCAATCAATGGAAAGAGGATGCACCTGAACTCAATTTCAAGTCTCATAGCAAAGGGTCTGAATACTTATATAAATGAGCTATTACTGTTTTTAATTTTTAATACATTTGCAAAAAATTCAAAAAAACGTTTTTTTGTCGTCATGGGATGTTGTGTGTAGATTGCTGAGGACATTTTTTTATTTAATCCATTTTAGAATAAGGCTGAATGTAACAAAATGTGGAAATAGTCAAAGGATCTGAATACTTTCCGAAGGCAGTGCCTTTTGTTACTTTACAGTTTTATTCTAAAATGGATGAAATACATTTTTCTCCTTACGACATTATTTCATAATAATAATAATACATAAGCCATGAAGTGCTTTGAAAGGCTGGTCATGACTCACATCAACACCATCATCCCGGAAACACTTCCCATTCCCACCTGGACAAAAGGAACACCTATGTGAGAATGCTATTCATTGACTACAGTCCCTTCCAAGCTCATCACCAAGCTTGGGACCCTGGGACTGAACACCTCCCTATGCAAATGGGTCCTGGACCTCCTAATGGGCCAAACCCAGGTGGTGAGAGTAGACAACAACACCTCCGCCATGCTGACCCTCAACACAGGGGCCCTTCAGGGGTGTGTGATTAGCCCCCTCCTGTACTCTGTTTACCCACAACTGTGGCCATGGTAGCAAAGTAATTACAATATAGCAATTAAACATTGGAATGGTATGATGTGCAAAGGATGAATGTGCAAGTTTAGACACTGGGGTGCAAAGGAGCAAGATAAATAAATAAATATAGTATGGGGATGAGGTAGATTGGATGGGCTATTTACAGATGAGCTACGTACAGGTGCAGTGATCTGTGAGCTGCTCTGACAGCTGGTGCTGAAAGCTAGTGAGGGAGGTAAGTGTCTCCAGCTTCAGAGATTTTTGCAGTTTGTTCCAGTCATTGGCAGCAGAGAACTGGAAGGAGAGACGGCCAAAGGAAGAATTGGCTTTGGGGGTGACCAGTGAGATATACCTGCTGGAGCACGTGCTACGGGTGGGTGCTACTACGGTGAACAGTGAGCTGAGATAAGGTGGGGCTTTACCTTTCAGAGACTTGTAGATGACCTGGAGCCAGTGGGTTTGGCAAAGAGTATGAAGCGAGGGCCAGCAAATGAGAGCATACAGGTCACAGTGGTGGGTAGTACAGTATATGGTGCTTTGGTGACAAAATGGATGGCACTGTGATAGACTGCACCCAATTTGTTGAGTAGAGTGTTGGAGGCTATTTTGTAAATTACATTGCCGAAGTCGAGGATCGGTAGGATGGTCAGTTTTACGAGGGTATGTTTGGCAGCACGAGTGAAGGATGCTTTGTTTTGAAATGGGAAGCCAATTCTAGATTTAATTTAGGATTGGAGATGTTTAATGTGAGTCTGGAAGGAGAGTTTACAGTCTAACCAGACACCTAGGTATTTGTAGTTGTCCACATAATCTAAGTCAGAACTGTCCAGAGTAGTGATGCTGGATGGGCGGGCAGGTGCGGGCAGCGATCGGTTGAAGAGCATGCATTTAGTTTTACTTGCATTTAAGAGCAGTTGGAGGCCACAGAAGGAGAGTTGTATGGCATTGAAGCTCATCTGGAGGTTTGTTAACACAGTGTCCAACAAAGGGCCAGAGGTATACAGAAGGGTGTCGTCTGCGTAAAGGTGGATCAAAGAATCACCAGCAGCGAGAACGACATCATTGATGTATACAGAGAAGAGAGTCGGCCCGAGAATTGAACCCTGTGGCACCCCCATGGAGACTGCCAGAGGTCCAGACAACAGGCCCTCCGATTTGACATACTGAACTCTATCGGAGAAGTAGTTGGTGAACCAAGCGAGGCAATCATTTGAGAAACCAAGGCTGTTGAGTCTGCCAATAAGAATGTTGTGATTGACAGAGTCGAAAGCCTTAGCCAGGTCGATGAATACGGCTGCACAGTAATGTCTCTTATCGATGGCGGTTATGAAATCGTTTAGGACCTTGAGCATGGCTGGGATGTACCCATGACCAGCTCTGAAACCAGATTGCATAGCGGAGAAGGTACGGGGAGATTCGAAATGGTCGATAATCTGTTTGTTAACTTGGCTTTCAAGACCTTAGAAAGAGTGGGTAGAATAGATATAGGTCTGTAGCAGTTTGGGTCTAGAGTGTCGCCTCCTTTGAAGAGGGGGATGACCGCGGCAGCTTTCCAATCTTTGGGAATCTCAGACGATACGAAGGAGAGGTTGAACAGGCTAGTAATAGGGGTTGCAACAATTTCGGCAGATAATTTTAGGAAGAGATTGTCTAGCCCGGTTGATTTGTAGGGGGCCAGATTTTGCAGCTCTTTCAGAACATCAGCTCTCTGGATTTGGGTGAAGGAGAAATGGGGGAGGTTTGGGCGAGTTGCTGTGGAGAGCACAGGGCTGTTGACCAGGGTAAGGGTAGCCAGGTGGAAAGCATGGCCAGCTGTAGAAAAATGCTTATTGAAATTCTCTATTATTGTGGATTTATCAGTGGTGACAGTGTTCCCTAGCCTCAGTGCAGTGGGCAGCTGGGAGGAGGTGTTCTTATTCTCCATGGACTTTACAGTGTCCCGGAACTTTTTTGAGTTTGTACTACAGGATGCACATTTTTGTTTGAAAAAGCTAGCCTTAGCTTTCCTAACTGCCTGTGTATATTGGTTCCTAACTTCCTTGAAAAGTTGCATATCATGTGGGCTATTCGATGCTAATGCAGAACGCCACAGGATGTTTTTGTGATGGTCAAGGGCAGACAGGTCTGGAGTGAACCAAGGGCTATATCTATTCCAGGTTCTAGATTTTTTTGAATGGAGCATGCTTATTTAAGATGGTGAGGAAGACACTTTTAAAGAATAACCAGGCATCCTCTACTGACGGGATGAGGTCAATGTAATTCCAGGTCGATTAGAAAGGCCTGTTCGCTGAAGTGTTTTAGGGAGCGTTTGAGAGTGATGAAGGGTGGTCGTTTGACCGCAGACCTATTACGGATGCAGGCAATGAGGCAGTGATCGCTGAGATCTTGGTTGAAAACAGCAGAGGTGTATTTGGAGGGCAAGTTAGTTAGGATGATATCTATGAGGGTGCCAGTGTTTACGGATTTGGGGGTTGTACCTGGTAGGTTCATTGATAATTTGTGTGAGATTGAGGGCATCAAGCTTAGATTGTAGGATGGCCGAGGTGTTAAGCATGTCCCAGTTTAGGTCACCTAGCAGAATGAGCTCAGATGATAGATGGGGGGCAATCAATTTCCATATAGATTCCAGGGCACAGCTGGGGGCAGAGGGTGGTCTATAGCAAGCGGCAATGGTGAGAGACTTGTTTCTGGAAAGGTGAATTTTTAGAAGTAGACGCTCAAATTGTTTTGGTACAGATAGAACTCTGCAGGCTATCTCTGCAGTAGATTGCAAAACCGCCCCCATTTGGCAGTTCTATCTTGGCAGAAATTGTTATAGTTAGGGGTGGAAATTTCAGGGTTTTTGGTGGTTTGCCTAAGCCAGGATTCAGACACGGCTAAGACATCCGGGTTGGCAGAATGTGTTAAAGCAGTGAATAAAGCAAACTTAGAGAGTAGGCCTTTAATGTTAACATGCATGAAACCAAGGCTTTTACGGTTACAGAAGTCAACAAATGAGAGCACCTGGGGTGTAGGATTGGAGCTAGGTACTGCAGGTCCTGGATTAACCTCTACATCACCAGAGGAACAGAGGAGAAGTAGGATAAGGGTACGGCTAAAGGCTATAAGAACTGGCCGCCTACACGTTCGGAACTGAGAGTAAAGGGAGTAGGTTTCTGGGCACGATAGCATAGATTCATGGCATAATGTACAGACAAAGGTATGGTAGGAAGAGAGTACATTGGAGGTAAACCTAGGCATTGAGTAATGATGAGAGAGATATAGTCTCTAGAGACGTTTAAACCAGGTGATGTCATCACATATGTGGGAGGTGGAATAACATGGTTGGTTAAGGCATATTGAGCAGGCTTAGAGGCTCTACAGTAAAAGAAGACAGTAATCACTAACCAGGACAGTAATGGACAAGGCATATTGATATTAGGGAGAGGCATGCGTAGCCAAGTCATGGTATGGGTCCAGTGAGTGGTTGGGCTGGCTGGGGACACGGCGATTCAGACAGTTAGCAGGCCGGGGCTAGCAAGCTAGCATAAGGGCCTTAGATGGATGTCGCGATGGGGGAAAAGTCTGTTTTTGCCTCCTCGTGCGGTGACGTCGATAGACCAGTCGTGGAATTATTAGGGTTCCAAGCAGCAGAGGGGTCCAAGTCCAATTGGCAAAATGGGCATAGTGGTCCAAGAAACTGGCCAATGGATCAGCAGGCTGCAGTTAGCAGAATGGGCCTTCAGGGGACGTCGCACCTGAGTGGCCTGTTGGGATCCTTGCGCAGATTATATCTTTATTCCAGTCGTGAAGAATCGGCGGGGTTCTGTGCCCCGTACCGGCAGTAGAAGGGGTCCGGATATTGTAGCCAAGGAGTGGGCTTCAGGAGTAGCCCAGGAGCCCTAGCCGGGAGATGGGTCTAGCATGGGCTAGCTCCAGGCTAGTTGGTGCTAGCTCCGGGAAGGAAACGTTAGCTAGGAATAGTCAACCCGGGTTGCGGTTAGCTAGCTGCGATGATCCAGATGAAAAGGTTCAGAGTTTGCATTAGGATGTAACGACCATTGGTGGAAGAAGGTGAGGACCAAGATGCAGCGTGGTAAGTTTTTATCATTATTTTTAATAAACTGACCACTAAATACAAAAAGGACCAAAAGAAACAACCGAAACAGCTCCGTCAGGTGCAAAACACACTAAACAAAAAATAACTACCCACAACCCATAGTGGGAAAACAGGCTGCCTAACTATGGTTCTCAATCAGAGACAACGATTGACAGCTGCCTATGACTGGGAACCATACCAGGCCAAAACCAGGAATACAAAACGCAGAACAAAAACATAGAAAAAATAACATAGAACGCCCAACCTAGTCACACCCTGGCCTAACCAAAATAGAGAATAAAAAGCCTCTCTATGGCCAGGGCGTGACATAGGAATCCGGGGATATGGAGAGAAAAATAGGTCCGGTATGCTCTTGTTTGAAACGCGTTGTACGAACTGGCGAGAGCTTTCCGAGCTCAAGGTTAGCTGATGACCACTAGCAGTGGTTAGCTGACTGATAGCTGATAGCTGATAGCTGGTAGCTAGTTAGCTAGCTAGCTTCAAATGAGGTATTCCAGTTCAGAGGTAAATAGAAATACTTTAGAAAAAAACAAATCCACACCACATTGGGTGAGGCGGGTTGCAGGAGAGTATTCATACCTTCCTGTGTGGTGTCCCGTATATAACAGGAGTTCCCTGATCCTGTTGCAGAATACACAGGGATTCTCCTTCCCCATATTGACTGATACCATTCAATTCAATAATAAAAAGACAATACAAGTAAAAGTTGTGTCTAATACATTTTTTATGCAGAGTGCCAGGTCTATCTTCATTCAGAGACATCAGTATCAAGCCCGTCTGCCAGTCTGGACTTCATCACATCATCTTGCAAGTCTCCATGTGCTGGCTCCATACATGTTTCTGTGAACACATAGTCAGTGTTCTATTACCAATGGCAGTTAGGATAGGTAATATCTGACACACAAACAGTTCATCAATGACACATGGAATGAAAAGGGTATTGCTATTACTGGACATTTCTGCTGTACGGTATTATCAGTAGTCACCTCATTGTGGATGTGATCTAATGCATCTGTGAACACATACACACAGTCGCTGGTCTATTACCAATGGCTGTTAGGGATAGGGGATATCTGACACACATACTATATACTGTACTATGTTGAAGTTTGAACAGGTCAGACTAAACCTACCTAACTGTTTTCTCCCCATCGAGGAGCAGGCAAGTGGTGAGGCTGGAGGTGAGGTTCTGTGCCAGAGCCCCATAGCGGTGTAGATCAGCTCCTGGCCCTTCATCAAAGATACTAGTCACTCACACACACACACACACACACACACACACACACACACACACACACACATATTACATGATCAATGGTGGTTGTGATTAGCCTGGTGAACCAACCTGATCGCTGAATTCACCTTCCTATTTCACTTCAGATATTATAAAATGTGAAATAGAATGGTGAACACAGCGATCAGGCTGCTTCCACCAGGCTAGGTAATACTCTGGACATTATATGCGTCTAAGAAGTAGAAAATAAGCAACAAATAATGTCAGTTTCCATAAATTACGTTTCACAAATAGTTGATCAAATATATAAAAATAATGGAGGTGGGGCCTCCCGGGTGGCGCAGTGGTCTAGGGCACCGCATCGCAGTGCTAGATGCGCTACCAGAGACCCTGGGTTCGCGCCCAGGCTCTGTCGCAGCCGGGCCGCGACAGTGAGGTCCATGGGGCGACATACAATTGGCCTAGCGTCATCTGGGTTAGGGAGGGCTTGGCCGGTAGGGTTATCCTTGTCTCACACCAGCGACTCCTGTGGTGGTCTGGGTGCAGTGTGTGCTAACCAGGTCACCAGGTGCACGGTGTTTCCTCTGACACATTGGTGCAGCTGGCTTCCGGGTTGGATGTGCGCTGTGTTAAGAAGCAGTGCGGCTTGGTTGGGTTGTGTTTCGGAGGATGCATGGCTTTCGACCTTCGCCTCTCCCGAGCCCGTATGGGGGTTGTAGCGTTGAGACAAGATAGGAACTACTAACAATTGGATGACACGAAATTGGGAAGAAAAGGGGGTAAAAAATAATAATAATGAGGTGGGTTACCTTCTGTATTTGTACAAATGGTGTGCAAAAGAGCAAAAAAAGTAAATAAAACAATATGGGGATGAGGTAGGTGGTTGGATGGGCTATTCACAGATGGGCTATGTACAGCTGCACAGATAGCTGATGCTTAAAGTTAGTGAGGGAGATATAAGTCTCCAACTTCAGGGATTTTTGCAATTCGTTCCAGTCATTGGCAGCAGAGAACTGGAAGGAAAGGCGGCCAAAGGTGATGGCTTTGGCCAGTGACCAGTGAGATATACCTGCTGGAGTATGTGCTATTGGTGGGTGTTATTATCGTAACCAGTGAGTTGAGATAAGGCAGAGCTTGACCTAGCATAGACTTATGTAGGTCTATGGGTCTGGCGACTAATATGTAGTGAGGGCCAGCTGACGAGAGCTTGGTGACAAAACAGATGGCACTGTGATAGACTGCATCCAGTTTGCTGAGTAGAGTGTTGGAGGCTATTTTGTAAATGACATCGCCGAAGTCGAGGATTGGTAGGATAGTCAGTTTAACGAGGGTATGTTTGGCAACATGATGAAGGAGGCTTTGTTGCAAAATAGGAAGCCGATTCTAGATTTAATTTTGGATTGGAGATGTTTAGTATGAGTCTGGAAGGAGAGTTTACAGTCTAGCCAGACACCTAGGTATTTGTAGTTGTCCACATATTCTAAGTCAGAACCGTCCAGAGTAGTGATGCTAGTCGGGCGGGCAGGTGAGGGCAGCGATCGGTTGAAGAGCATGCATTTAGTTTTACTAGAGTTTAAGAGCAGTTGGAGGCCATGGAAGGAGTGTTGTATGGCATTGAAGCTCATTTGGAGGTTTGTTAACACAGTGTCCAAAGAACGGCCAGATGTATACAGAATGGTGTCTGTCAATAAGAATACGGTGATTGAAAGTCGAAAGCCTTGGCCTGGTCGATGAAGACGGCTGCACAGTACTGTCTTTTATCGATGGCGGTTATGATATCGTTTAGTACCTTAGAGCGTGGCTGAGGTGCACCCATGACCAGCTCGAAAGCTGGATTGCACTGAGGAGAAGGTACGGTGGGATTCTAAATGGCCAGTGATCTGTTTGTTAACTTGGCTTTCGAAGACTTTAGAAAGGCAGGGCAGGATGGATATAGGTCTATAACAGTTTGGGTCTAGAGTGTCACCCCCTTTGAAGAGGGGAATCTGGGCGATACGAAAGAGAGGTTGAACAGACTGGTAATAGGGGTTTCAACAATGGCTCTTTCAGAACATCTGCTATCTGGATTTGGGTGAAGGAGAAGCTGTAGAGGCTTGGGCATGTAGCTGCAGGGCAAGTAGCTGCAGGGGTGGCCAGGAGGAAACCATGGCCAGCTGTAGAAAAATGCTTATTGAAATTCTCAATTATCATGGATTTATCGGTGGTGACAGTGTTACCTAGCCTCAGTACAATGGGCAGCTGGGAGGAGGTAAGCCCTGGCATCTGTTCCTGACCAGGGGATAAGTCTGGCACTCAACTGGGCACTTTGTCTAAGAGAAAAACAGGGTCAACATTTGTCATCATCCCTCAATTATAAACACAGCTCGAGAAATAACCTAATCCTGTTTGGAAGGTAATTCTATGCTTTACAGATGTAGACTGACTGGCTCCAGATTGGATTAGATTCAGGCTGGTGATGCCTTTACACTATGCAACCAACTGTGACATGTATTGCTATGGCCCTGGGTTGGTTTGAGTTTGTTGCTGCTAGTTAGTACACTATTGTAGTCAAACATGAGTTAGCTAGTACCACCATAGCTGCATTTTGGGGCAGCAGGTAGCCTAGTGGTTAGAGTATTGGGCCAGTAACCGAAAGGTTGCTGGATCAAATCCCCGAGCTGACAAGGTAAAAATCTGTCACTCTGGTAGGCTGTCATTGGGAATAAGAATTTGTTCTTAACTGACTTGCTTCGTTAAATAAAGGTTAAATTAACAAAACAGTAAAAAATCCAATATTTATTTGTTCCCAAGAAATGGGTCACGCCTCAGAGGCTAATGTGACTGTTTTGTCTAAATTACACTAAAGTAGGCAAATAATTAATAGGAAACAACTTTGCCATATTATGTCTTAAAATTTAATTTAGAGAGATGGCAAAGTTTGTCTAAAATAGCTAGCAATGCTAATGTTAATAATGAACAAAATATACATAACCAGCAGTCTATGGTCTAGCTACCGGTATACTCACCACCACTGGGGACCAACGAACTCCAGTCATTTGGCAGGGTATGCTAACCATAGTTGATAAATCCATATTGAGCTTTTCAGTCTCAAATGGCTGTCACCTTTGAACGCGTTGTGACCCACTGAGCTTCCAAACTCAGTTTTAGATAAGACTGACTTTATGACCAAAATTATGGGATTTACACTTTATAGTCCATTTTGACACTCATATCGATGCCACATAGACCCTTTTCAAAGTGATTCGTTGGATATTAGGGTCAGTCGCTCTTTAAATGGTAAAGAACTACTGCTCTTCCTCTCCCACAGACTATCCACTCAGACACAAACATCTTCACTGTAGCTCTTCCTCACACCACACACTCATACTTACAGTACATACATACACTCACTCAGACACTCATACTTACATACATACACTCACTCAGACACACCCTCACACCACACACTCATACTTACAGTACATACATACACTCACTCAGACACTCATACTTACATATATACACTCACTCAGACACACCCTCACTCACACACTCATACTTATATACATACACTCACTCAGACACTCACACACTCATACTTACATACATACACTCACTCAGACACACCCTCACTCACACACTCATACTTACATACATACACTCACTCAGACACACCCTCCCTCACACACTCATACTCACATACATTCAATAAGACACACCCTCACTCACACACTCATACTTACATACATACTCTCACTCAGACACTCATACTTACATACATACACTCACTCAGACACTCATACTTACATACATACACTCACTCAGACACTCATACTTACATACATACACTCACCCAGACACTCATACTTACATACATACACTCACTCAGACACACCCTCACTCACACACTCATACTTACATACACACACTCATTCAGACACACCCTGACTCACACACTCATACTCACATACATTCACTCAGACACACCCTCACTCACACACTCATACTTACATCCATACACTCACTCAAACACACCCTTACTCACACACTCATACTTACATATTGTCATGGAAATTCAGTACTTAGAGAGACTGGGTCATTTCTTCAAACAATCATCTTTATTTAATATAGATTCATTATTGCAATAATGAAGCCATCAGCCCAGCAGTCTTGAATGTCGGACCGGGTGCTTGAATCATGCAGAGAATTCAGTGTCTTTATATACCAAACCTAAAAATGCTTCAACCACGGCTGGCTCCACCCTTCCCAGATAGTTTGGGGGGCACCATGAGCTACTTTGGGCTCATCCTGTCTTTATCTGCCCCCGGCATTATCTTAACCCCCGACCCCGGCCTAATTTCCCAGATGCCAGGATGTCTAAGGATCATTGAGGCCTTTGTTCTACTGCTCTCTATCCCAGCTAAACATACACCATATCTTGTCTATGGAATGTAGGCTTAATCAGACCAAAGACATATGTCTCACATGCACCACTAATCATAGAATGGAATGTGGAGGTTTTGTTTCTTATCACAGAGACATCAATCAATTATCACCTTCAAACTATCTCTAGTAGAACCCATGTCCTCAACACCCAGACTAGCTGCAGGGTGCTAGAGTGGAGACCATAAAACTCAGCATTAGCAGGACAGAAATATCTTACTGTTTGTTAAGTAAATAATTGTTACATACAGTGCCTTGCGAAAGTATTCGACCCCCTTGAACTTTGCAACCTTTTGCCACATTTCAGGCTTCAAACATAAAGATATAAAACTGTATTTGTTTGTGAAGAATCAACAACAAGTGGGACACAATCATGAAGTGTAACGACATTTATTGGATATTTCAAACTTTTTTAACAAATCAAAAACTGAAAAATTGGGCGTGCAAAATTATTCAGCCCCTTTACTTTCAGTGCAGCAAAAACTTCTCCAGAAGTTCAGTGAGGATCTCTGAATGATCCAATGTTGATCTAAATGACTAATGATGATAAATACAATCCACCTGTGTGTAATCAAGTCTCCGTATAAATGCACCTGCACTGTGATAGTCTCAGAGGTCCGTTAAAAGCGCAGAGAGCATCATGAAGAACAAGGAACACACCAGGCAGGTCCGATATACTGTTGTGAAGAAGTTTAAAGTCGGATTTGGATACAAAAAGATTTCCCAAGCTTTAAACATCCCAAGGAGCACTGTGCAAGCGATAATATTGAAATGGAAGGAGTATCAGACCACTGCAAATCTACCAAGACCTGGCCATCCCTCTAAACTTTCAGCTCATACAAGGAGAAGACTGATCAGAGATGCAGCCAAGAGGCCCATGATCACTCTGGATGAACTGCAGAGATCTACAGCTGAGGTGGGAGACTCTGTCCATAGGACAACAAGCCACCTGGGAGACACACCAAACATGTGGAAGAAGGTGCTCTGGTCAGATGAAACCAAAATGGAACTTTTTGGCAATAATGCAAAACGTTATGTTTGGCGTAAAAGCAACACAGCTAATCACCCTGAACACGCCATCCCCACTGTCAGACATGGTGGTGGCAACATCATGTTTTGGGCCTGCTTTTCTTCAGCAAGAGAAGGGAAGATGGTTAAAATTGATGGGAAGATGGATGGAGCCAAATACAGGACCATTCTGGAAGAAAACCTGATGAAGTCTGCAAAAGACCTGAGACTGGGACAGAGATTTGTCTTCCAACAAGACAATGATCCAAAACATAAAGCAACATCTACAATGGAATGGTTCAAAAATAAACATAACCAGGTGTTAGAATGGCCAAGTCAAAGTCCAGACCTGAATCCAATCGAGAATCTGTGGAAAGAACTGAAAACTGCTGTTCACAAATGCTCTCCATCCAACCTCACTGAGCTCGAGCTGTTTTGCAAGGAGGAATGGGAAAAAATGTCAGTCTCTCGATGTGCAAAACTGATAGAGACATACCCCAAGCGACTTACAGCTGTAATCGCAGCAAAAGGTGGCGCTACAAAGTATTAACTTAAGGGGGCTGAATAATTTTGCACGCCCAATTTTTCAGTTTTTGATTTGTTAAAAAAGTTTGAAATATCCAATAAATGTCGTTCCACTTCATGATTGTGTCCCACTTGTTGTTGATTCTTCACAAAAAAATACAGTTTTATATCTTTATGTTTGAAGCCTGAAATGTGGCAAAAGGTCACAAAGATCAAGGGGGCCGAATACTTTTGCAAGGCACTGTATCTAACAAATAAGGCAAATATATCATTTTTCTGCCACAATACAGTATAATTGAAGTATAATTACAAGCATGTCAGAAGTGTAAAAGGCTTTTATTGACAATTACATGAAGTTGATAACAGGGTCAATATTTGCAGTGTTGACCCTTCGTTTTCAAGACCTCTACAATCTACCCTGGCATGCTGTCAATGAACTTCTGGGCTACATCCTGAAGTTTGGCAACCCATTCTTGCATATTCAATGCTTGGAGTTTGTCAGAATTTGTGGGTTTTTGTTTGTCCACCCGCCTCTTGAGGATTGACCACAAGTTCTCAATGGGATTAAGGTCTGGGGAGTTTTCTGGCCATGGAAGCAAGATATCGATGTTTTGTTCCCCGATGTCTTTTCCACTTAGTTATCACTTTTGCCTTATGGCAAGGTGTCCCATCATGCTGGAAAATACATTGTTAGTCACCAAACTGTTCCTGGATGGTTGGGAGAAGTGTTGGTACCATTCTTTATTCATGGATGTGTTCTTAGGCAAAATTGTGAGTGAGCCCACTCCCTTGGCTGACAAGCAACCCCACACATGAATGGTCTCAGGATGCTTTACTGTTGGCATGACACAGGACTGATGGTAGAGCTCACCTTGTCTTCTCCGGACAAGCTTTTTTCCGGATGCCCCAAACAATCGGAAAGGGGATTCATCAGAGAAAATGACTTTACCCCGGTCCTCAGCAGTCCAATCCCTGTACCTTTTGCAGAATATCAGTCTGTCCCTGATGTTTTTCCTGGAGAGAAGTGGCTTCTTCGTTGCCCTTCTTGACACCAGGCCATCCTCCAAAAGTCTTCACCTCACTGTGCGTGAAGATGCACTCACACCTGCCTGCTGCCATTCCTGAGCAAGCTCTGTACTGGTCTGATCACTCTTCATAACATTCTGGAGTATATGCAAATTGCCATCAAACAAACTGAGGCAGCAGACTTAATATTTATTTAATATTCATATTTGTGTCATTCTCAAAACTTTTGGCCACGACTGTATGCTACTGGTCACTATTGCTCCTGTTTACATGGACATATTACCATTAGTATATTACCAGAAGTATTTAGCCCTAGTCTTGCACACACTCACACTAACACCCACACACTCCTACACACACACTCACACTAACACCCACACACTACCATACACACACTCACACTAACAATAAAGCCCTTCTTACATCAGCTGATGTCACATAGTGCTGTACAGAAACCCAGCCAAAAACCCCAAACAGCAAGCAATGCAGGTGTAAAAGCACGGTGGCTAGGAAAAAATCCCTAGAAAGGCCAGAACCTAGGAAGAAACCTAGAGAGGAACCAGGCTATGAGGGGTGGCCAGTCCTCTTCTGGCTGTGCCGGGTGGAGATTATAACAGAACATGGCCAAGATGTTCAAATGTTCATATATGACCAGCAGGGTCAAATAATAATAATTGCAGTGGTTGTGGAGGGTGCAACAGGTCAGCACCTCAGGAGTAAATGTCAGTTGGCTTTTCATAGCCGATCATTCAGAGTATCTCTACTGCTCCTGCTGTCTCTATAGAGAGTTGAAAACAGCAGGTCTGGGACAGGTAGCACGTCCGGTGAACAGGTCAGGATTCCATAGCCGCAGGCAGAACAGTTGAAACTGGAGCAGCAGCAGGTGGACTGGGGACAGCAGGTGGACTGGGGACAGCAAGGAGTCATCAGGCCAGGTAGTCCTGAGGCATGGTCCTAGGGCTCAGGTCCTCCGTGAGAGAGAAAGAAAGAGAGATAATTAGAGAGAGCACACTTAAATTCACACAGGACACAGGATAGACAGGAGAAATACTCCCGATATTACAGACTGACCCTAACCCCCCGACACAAACTATTGCAGCATAAATACTGGAGGCTGAGACAGGAGGGTTGGGAGACATACCAAGATCACATGTTTTGTATATGCTTGCATAAGATAGTTTGACTATATAAGCCTTACACCTCAGAGGGCATAACTGACCAGCTTCATTATTGCAATTCTTATTAATAAAGATTGATTGTTCGAAGAAATAACAGTCTCTCTCACTTGGTTAGAATTTCCACAACAGTTGTACATGTTTTTTTTTTAAATATACACTGCTCAAAAAAATAAGGGGAACACTTAAACAACACAATGTAACTCCAAGTCAATCACACTGAAATCAAACTGTCCACTAAGGAAGCAACACTGATTGACAATACATTTCACATGCTGTTGTGCAAATGGAATAGACAACAGGTGGAAATTGTAGGCATTTAGCAAGACACCCCCAATAAAGGAGTGGTTCTGCAGGTGGGGACCACAGACCACTTCTCAGTTCCTAAGCTTCCTGGCTGATGTTTTGGTCACTTTTGAATGCTGGTGGTGCTTTCACTCTAGTGGTAGCATGAGATGGAGTCTACAACCCACACAAGTGGCTCAGGTAGTGCAGCTCATCCAGGATGGCACATCAATGCGAGATGTGGTAAGAAGGTTTGCTGTGTCTGTCAGCGTAGTGTCCAGAGCATGGAGGCGCTACCAGGAGACAGGCCAGTACATCAGGAGACGTGGAGGAGGCCGTAGGAGGGCAACAACCCAGCAGCAGGACCGCTACCTCCGCCTTTGTGCAAGGAGGAGCGCTGCCAGAGCCCTGCAAAATGACCTCCAGCAGCAGGCCACAAATGTGCATGTGTCTGCTCAAACGGTCAGAAACAGACTCCATGAGGGTGGTAAGAGGGCCCGACGTCCACAGGTGGGGGTTGTGCTTACGGCCCAACACCGTGCAGGACGTTTGGCATTTGCCAGAGAACACCAAGATTGGCAAATTCGCCACTGGCGCCCTGTGCTCGTCACAGATGAAAGCAGGTTCACACTGAGCACATGTGACAGACGTGACAGTCTGGAGATGCCGTGGAGAACGTTCTGCTGCCTGCAACATCCTCCAGCATGACCGGTATGGCAGTGGGTCAGTCATGGTGTGGGGTGGCATTTCTTTGGGGGGCCGCACAGCCCTCCATGTGCTCGCCAGAAGTAGCCTGACTGCCATTAGGTACCGAGATGAGATCCTCAGACCCCTTGTGAGACCATATGCTGGTGTGGTTGGCCCTGGGTTCCTCCTAATGCAAGACAATGCTAGACCTCATTTGGCTGGAGTGTGTCAGCAGTTCCTGCAAGAGGAAGGCATTGATGCTATGGACTGGCCCGCCCGTTCCCCAGACCTGAATCCAATTGAGCACATCTGAGACATCATGTCTTGCTCCATCCACCAACGCCACGTTGCACCACAGACTGTCCAGGAATTGGCGGATGCTTTAGTCCAGGTCTGGGAGGAGATCCCTCAGGAGACCATCCGCCACCTCATCAGGAGCATGCTCAGGCGTTGTAGGGAGGTCAATACAGGCACGTGGAGGCCACACACACACTACTGAGCCTCATTTTGACTTGTTTTAAGGACATTACATCAAAGTTGGATCAGCCTGTAGTGTGGTTTTCCACTTTAATTTTGAGTGTGACTCCAAATCCAGACCTCCATGGGTTGATAAATTTGGTTTCCATTGATGATTTTTGTGTGATTTTGTTGTCAGCACATTCAACTATGTAAAGAAAAAAGTATTTAATAAGAATATTTCATTAATTCAGATCTAGGATGTGTGATTTTAGTGTTCCCTTTATTTTTTTGAGCAGTGTATTTGTATATATATATATAATATTTTTTTACAGTTGATCATCCAACTCATGAAAGAAACATGAAGACTCTCTTTATTCTGCTACTCAGTCTATCCCTTCCCAGAGAATTCATTATTCATTCATTCATTTCTTTGTCATTTAATTTGTTTATAATTTCATTTTATATGTCATTTCAGTCGATGCACTGAGATGCTATGGATGCAGTTCACTCACCTCCAACGCTGACTGTAATCAGAACATAAAACCATGCCTGGAGCCTCATGACACTTGCATGACCACTGAGGATAAAGCTGGTGAGGAAACCAGGAGGAATAATAGACCTTGTTGAATAGCTTAGGAACTGGCTGTAGCCAAGCTCAATATCCAGATCAATATCATTACTTTACATGTTCAACTGATTGTAGTACATGTTAAAGTCAGTCAATGGGTGTCCTCTCTCTTCTCAGCAGACATCCCAGATAGACCTAAATGATAAGCATGGTAACCTGTCAGTAAGCTACGAATAAGACCTGTGTAATAGCTGATGAGTATGAGAAGTACTGCTGAGATGACCCTTTAAGGTATTCATTCATTCCTGTTGGTGTTAAATGGGAACATGTGTTGATGAAATGTCGAGAAGTTTAAAATATGAATGTAAATCTATTAAACTATTGGAAAAATGAAAGATTCAGCTAAACATCATTAAGGACAATAAATGACACCATCCTTTGGCTGTCAATTCGTAACCACAGGAAAGCACTGTCACAGCTTTGGCTGTCATTCGTAACCACAGGAAAGCACGGTCACAGCTTTGGCTGTCAATTCGTAACCACAGGAAAGCACTGTCACAGCTTTGGCTGTCATTCGTAACCACAGGAAAGCACTGTCACAGCTTTGGCTGTCAATTCGTAACCACAGGAAAGCACTGTCACAGCTTTGGCTGTCATTCGTAACCACAGGAAAGCACTGTCACAGCTTTGGCTGTCATTCATAACCACAGGAAAGCACTGTCACAGCTTTGGCTGTCATTCATAACCACAGGAAAGCACTGTCACAGCTTTGGCTGTCATTCATAACCACAGGAAAGCACTGTCACAGCTTTGGCTGTCATTCGTAACCACAGGAAAGCACTGTCACAGCTTTGGCTGTCATTCATAACCACAGGAAAGCACTGTCACAGCTTTGGCTGTCATTCATAACCACAGGAAAGCACTGTCACAGCTTTGGCTGTCATTCATAACCACAGGAAAGCACTGTCACAGCTTTGGCTGTCATTCATAACCACAGGTAAGCACTGTCACAGCTTTGGCTGTCATTCGTAACCACAGGAAAGCACTGTCACAGCTTTGGCTGTCATTCATAACCACAGGAAAGCACTGTCACAGCTTTGGCTGTCATTCATAACCACAGGAAAGCACTGTCACAGCTTTGGCTGTCATTCATAACCACAGGAAAGCACTGTCACAGCTTTGGCTGTCATTCGTAACCACAGGAAAGCACTGTCACAGCTTTGGCTGTCATTCATAACCACAGGAAAGCACTGTCACAGCTTTGGCTGTCATTCATAACCACAGGAAAGCACTGTCACAGCTTTGGCTGTCATTCATAACCACAGGAAAGCACTGTCACAGCTTTGTCTTTTTGTCATCATTTTATTTCATCCTTTATTTTCTCCTATTTGACAAGATGGCCGACTGAGCCAAGACAAAATATATCCCAGTGTTTGTGATCCTCCATGAATCACTATTGAGCTTGTGACAAGTGTCAAAAATGAAGCAGACATGTTAGACGTAGTGTGAGGAGCTCAGTGTTCTGTCCACTAAAGCAGAGAGGTTCCAGTTCAGTTGTGTTGTCCACATCATCCTCCGTATGTCCTCTGGGGGGAGCAGTTTCTGAAGTGTGCCTCCTGATTCTTCTTCAGATTAAATCTGGGACTGTAGGAATTCACAGTTAGTCAGCCGACACAATCGGTGCAGCATAAAATAAAATAACTCTTCAAATATTCCAAGTCTATAAAAAGGAGTGGTGTGTTGTGGAGTGAGGGTCAGAGGTGGTCGCTTGTCTGCCTGGTGACGCACATGGAGTCCAGTCCATATGATGGTCCTGTAGAAGCAGTATCCCGTTCAAATTCCTTCACAGTGAAATCTTCCTCATTCCTCCCTTCCTTGAAGTAATCACTGATTAGACATGACAGAACAGGTGAACAAACCCAAGGCTGCCTTCACATGGCTTCCATCTGTCCAGACAGTCATTCAGACAGAAGCTTTGTGTTGACTCAGTTCATCCCACACTCCACACCCTCCTCCCACAGCGCTAGTGAGGTGGCGGCCGGGCCTGGCCCAACATCCTGAGCCGGCTCTGGTCGATGACGTCTAGAAGGTTCTTGGCGTCTACGGCCAGGGCGTGGGCGGCCGTCAGCATCTGTTTCTTGTAGTCCTGCTGCAGGCTGGTCATGACGTACTGCTGGGCCAGCTTCATCTTGTTGATCAGCTCCGCCAGGTCAGAGTTCAACAGCTTCTGGGCCATCTCCACCTTTAAGATAAGATAGTATTTTATTAAAACAAAATGTCCTGTATAAGAGGGGGCAGACGGGACTAACATAGTGCTGGATCAGAAGAGGCTCATGCCTGGTTAACGTACCTCTCTGTGTGTGCTAGATGGAAGTAACGTGATTGTTTCATCCACTGTGGCCAGGAGTGTTCTCAGTGCCAGACCCACATCCTGAAACACAAATATACTCATATGAACCAATCCTAGAAATCTGTTCTTTCCCGTGTAGCTTAGCTGGTAGAGCATGGCACTTGCAACGCCAATGTTGTGGGTTCGATTCCCACTGGGGACCCGTATGAAAATGTTTGCACTCACTACTGTACGTCTCTCTGGATAAGAGAGTCTGCTAAATGACTCACTACTGTAAGTCTCTCTGGATAAGAGAGTCTGCTAAATGACTCACTACTGTAACTCTCTCTGGATAAGAGAGTTTGCTAAATGACTCACTACTGTAAGTCTCTCTGGATAAGAGAGTCTGCTAAATGACTCACTACTGTAAGTCTCTCTGGATAAGAGTCTGCTAAATGACTCACTACTGTAAGTCTCTCTGGATAAGAGAGTCTGCTAAATGACTCACTACTGTACGTCTCTCTGGATAAGAGAGTCTGCTAAATGACTCACTACTGTAAGTCTCTCTGGATAAGAGCGTCTGCTAAATGACTCACTACTGTAAGTCTCTCTGGATAAGAGAGTCTGCTAAATGACTCACTACTGTAAGTCTCTCTGGATAAGAGTCTGCTAAATGACTCACTACTGTAAGTCTCTCTGGATAAGAGAGTCTGCTAAATGACTCACTACTGTACGTCTCTCTGGATAAGAGAGTCTGCTAAATGACTCACTACTGTAAGTCTCTCTGGATAAGAGCGTCTGCTAAATGACTCACTACTGTAAGTCTCTCTGGATAAGAGAGTCTGCTAAATGACTCACTACTGTAAGTCTCTCTGGATAAGAGAGTTTGCTAAATGACTCACTACTGTAAGTCTCTCTGGATAAGAGAGTCTGCTAAATTTCCAAAAAGAACGAAACGTAAACGTTTTGCTACAATGAACCCTGGTGATTGAATGTGGAGACGATGAACTCTGTGTCTCTCCTACCTTGACCATTGGCACGTATTCCTCGGGAGGCGCAGGCTGAATTTTACTGGACATCTCTATGACAGCCTTCACCAGTCCTGTGACATTCTCATAGACCTTGTCATTAGAGCGGTCCAGGTTGGCAGTGGGGGGTGGGCTGATCTCCTGAGGCTGGAGCTGAATGAAGGAGAAAAATACACTGTGAGCAGAGATGGAGAAATAACAGAGTGGGTCAGATGATTCATTTAATGTTCAACCTTGCATTTCTTAACTCTCACCAATAGATGGCAGTATATATCACCAGTCAGTCAACAACACATTCATTCATGGTAGTAAATCACAATGACAAAACACCCAAGGAATTTGAAATGTTTGTAGAGACTGTCACCAGGGGCTAAATCAAGTCCAGCATATCCTTGAAATTGTACATTGGGTCTAGAGAGGGTTAGAGGTTATGTTAGGAAGATGTCAGCATCTGGAATAAACAATACTTTCTATAATGGAGTTATTTGGAATTCAGCATTATTCCTAAATCATGTCGAAAGTGTCAAAAGTGCACAGATCCCATTTAGGAAGAAGTCAATGTGTTATATTTAGGATTCAGAAGGTTGTTTGAAACAATGTCGTAGACAAACACATTATTATGGCCACACAAACACAGATCTGAACATACACAAGCACTACATGGCCCACTATAAGACCGCTACATGGCCCACTATAAGACCACTACATGGCCCACTATAAGACCTCTACATGGCCCGCTATAAGACCTCTACATGGCCCACTATAAGACCGCTACATGGCCCACTATAAGACCTCTACATGGCCCACTATAAGACCACTACATGGCTCACTATAAGACCACTACATGGCCCACTATAAGACCTCTACATGGCCCGCTATAAGACCGCTACATGGCCCACTATAAGACCTCTACATGGCCCGCTATAAGACCACTACATGGCCCACTATAAGACCACTACATGGCCCACTATAAGACCACTACATGGCCCACTATAAGACCACTACATGGCCCACTATAAGACTGCCACATGGCCCACTATAAGACCGCTACATGGCCCACTATAAGACCACTACATAGCCCACTATAAGACTTCTACATGGCCCGCTATAAGACCGCTACATGGCCCACTATAAGACCTCTACATGGCCCACTATAAGACCTCTACATGGCCCGCTATAAGACCGCTACATGGCCCACTATAAGACCTCTACATGGCCCGCTATAAGACAGATACATGGCCCGCTATAAGACCGCTACATGGCCCACTATAAGACCACTACATAGCCCACTATAAGACCTCTACATGGCCCGCTATAAGACCGCTACATGGCCCACCAAATGACCTCTACATGGCCCGCTATAAGACCTCTACATGGCCCACTATAAGACCACTACATGGCCCGCTATAAGACCGTTACATGGCCCACTATAAGACCACTACATGGCCCACTATAAGACCTCTACATGGCCCACTATAAGACCTCTACATGGCCCACTATAAGACCTCTACGTGGCCCAATATAAGCCCACTACATGGCCCACTATAAGACCCACTTTATCGATGGTAAAGAGGTGTTGTGTCAGTACGGTGAATGGAAGAAATGCATTAGGATGAGAAGGCTAAAGTGGTTCAGTGAACAGACAACAGGTGAATGAACCCTGTCTGAGTCCTAAATGGCACCCTATTTCTTATATACTATACTTCTGACCAGGGCCCTCTGGTCTAAAGTAGTACACTATATAGGGAATGGGGTGCCATTTGTAAAGCACCCCAGATCAGATGAATCATTAGAAGTTGACTGTTACCAGAGATACAGATGGACTCCATTGTCCCACCCCACTACACAACCCAACCCATAGCCTGCTTTTCAGCTTCAAATAACAACTGATTGACAACTCTGTGAGAAGTTAGGCCGAAAGACACACACACCACACACACACACACACACACACACACACACACACACACACACACACACACACACACACACACACACACACACACACACACACACACACACACACACACACACACACACAGTGTATGAACGTACTACACACACATTCACAGTGTTCTCTTACCCGCCAGGGCTAAGTTCAACAACAGTAAGGCAGAGGCAAGAGGGACAGAAGAGGGAGAAGATATTAATGCAACAAGCATTAACAATACACGCAACAACACCAGAGAGCAACGTTTCATCCAAATAAATACGGTTTTGGAGAGGTTGGTTGAGTAAATACCGAAATATCTACAGAGGTGGTGACTTAAATGTTGTGGTCATGAAACTTTGTCTGTGTTTATACAGGCAGCCCAATTCTGAAAATGTACCTAATTATTGGCAAAGGATCTGATCTGATTGGTCAAAAGACCAATTACTGGCAAAATATCAGAATTGTGCTGCCTGTGTAAATGTAGTCTTTGTGTTTTATTTGACACGTGTTTATCTTTTGCATGAATCCCACTAATTCACAACAGGGAACAGGTTGCCATGGTAGTACAGTACTGAGTACATAGTAGTATAGGGTCACAAATGACATCCGATTTCCTATATAGTGCAAAACGTTTTACCACTAGGGCCTATGGGGCTCTGGTCAAAAGCAGTGTACTATATAGGGAATAGGAAGCCATTTGTGATGCATCATATCATAGCCCAGTCTGACCATCTCAGTTCCAGTCATGATGGGCTGATAATGTCCATGTCAGTGTTTACATGTTGGCTTCTTTCTCAGGAACAAGGAACCACACGCTAGACTATTTCTCTTGTTAAATCATTTTCCACGCTGATGGTAAGAAGGCAGTGTAATGGAAAGAGTGTGTTCCTTCCCAGGGTGCATTGCAGGCCTGACTGCCTGGTCGATCGTGTGGTATTTATGAGCGTGTTTGGGGAAGGAGGAGAGAGGGGGTGAACTACAGCTGGGACTGCTTTAGCTGAGGCTTAGGGTGCACCCCAAAAGGCCCCCTATTTAGTGCACTGCTTTTGACCAGGGCCCATAGGACTCTGGTCAAAAGTACTGTAGTGCACTATATAGGGAATAGTGTGCCATTTGTGACGCAGCCTAATGACACCAAGGCAATGGTAGCAGAGCAGAGCTAACAGTTTGGATAACTTCGGGAAGGTAACGCTCCTGGATGTTCTATGCTGACACAGAGAAACTCAAGCGGACTGTTGCCATAGTAACCACCACTGGGGAAAATAGTGACATCTCCGGTGTTTTGGGTGCCATACAAAAGGGGAAGTCTGTGTAGTTGAAATACAGTGGTGGTCGTTGTGATCTGGCCAACATGGTAAAGTCATGTAGGAATGTTCTAACAGAAATAGGGACAGTTAGTCATGTTTTAGAAGCATAGTCATGAACTTCTCAGTTTAAAGATAGAATCCTTAATTGCAACATCCATTCTTGCACGTATAAATGAATTAAACACTGAATGTACAAAACATTAAGGACACCTGCTCTTTCCATGACAGACTGACCATGTGAAAAACTATGATCCCTTATTGATGTCACTTGTTAAATCCACTTCATCAGTGTAGATGAAGGGGAGGAGACATGTTAAAGAAGGATTTTTAAGACTTGAGACAATTGAGACATGGGTATGGTAGTAGGTGCCAGGTGCACCGGTTTGTGTCAAGAACTGCAACACTGCTGGGTTTTTCACACTCAACAGTTCCCCTGTGTATCAAGAATGGTCCACCATCCAAAGGACATCCAGCCAACTTGACAACTGTGCGAAGCATTGGAGTCAACATGGGCCAGCATCCCTGTGGAACGCTTTCGACACCTTGTAGAGTCCATGACCCAACAAATTGAGGCTGTTCTGAGGGCAAAAGGGGGGGGGGGGTGCAACTAAATATTAGGAAGGTGTCCTTAATGTTTTGTCCACTCAGTGTATATACCCATTGATATTTGAAGAATATAACTTGTAAATGCCTCAGGAGCTTAGTTCAACTGTCGTACCTCAGCAGAACCCAACATACAAACTTGTTTTACTCTGATGTTTGTAAACAAAGTAAATGTAAACAAACACTGTCTAGCCTCAAAACATGGTTACAACTATCATGTTGATATCATGGATGGCCAGTCCTTGCATCCACAGCTCTGTCTATGAATTTGAACGTGGTTACCTTTCTCCAGGTCCATCCCTCAGCTTTTACCAAAACAGAGGTGGGGTGAACCACTTCGTTATCATTTCAATGAAGGATTCTAGCTTTAAAATTATGGATGAACACTTAGTTTTGGAGAGCACATGCAAAAGTAGAATACCAACACAATAACTACAAATAAATTGAAACAACTTTGAGACATGTAAATCTGTGGGCTTAAATTGAGCGATAAAGCCAAATCACTGGATTGTTGTGGAATGAGTGTAGTTTGATTGGTAGAATAAACAATTGAGCATCAGCTTACCTTCACTCCCTCATTGTAGCTGTCCACGGGGTTCAGGCTGGCCAGACTACCCAGGTGACTGGGGGCTCCAGGACGGGGAGGTTTCTTTGGTGGAGCTGCATGTTCTGTGGAGGCGAAGGACCCATCAGATACTGGAGTACATAAGAATCAACAGATACCTAAACTACAGCATATAGTACAATATATGTATGTTATGTGGAGGCAAAGGACCCATCAGATACTGGAGTACATAAGAATCAACAGATACCTAAACTACAACATATAGTACAATATATGTATGTTATGTGGAGGCAAAGGACCCATCAGATACTGGAGTACATAAGAATCAACAGATACCTAAACTACAACATATAGTACAATATATGTATGTTATGTGGAGGCAAAGGACCATCATCAGTTACATAAGGAATAAAACCAACGCATGACTATATGGAAGATGCACAGGAATTGTAGCATTTCTTATCAAACTCTCACAGATTCAACGATAATTCCTATCAAATATCTACTATTATGGCAGCAGAAACTAACACAGGCCTAGCAGAAATAGCCAAATTGTCATCCTGTCAACATAGTTTAGCAGTTAAAATGGTTGAGGAATGTGCTAGAACAGTTGAGGGAGTCAGAGTTAGAGTCTGAATCAGTCAGAGTCAGTCAGAGTTAGAGCCAGTCAGAATTAGAGTCAGTCAGAGTTAGAGTCAGAGCCAGTCAGAGGCAGAGCCAGTCAGAGTCCGAGTTAGAGCCAGTCAGAGTAAGAGCCAGTCAGAGTTAGAGCCAGTCAGAGTTAGAGCCAGTCATAGTCAGAGCCAGTCAGAGTTAGAGCCAGTCAGAGTCAGTCAGAGTCAGAGCCAGTCAGAGTCAGAGTCAGAGCCAGTCAGAGTCAGAGCCAGTCAGAGTCAGAGCCAGTCAGAGTCAGAGCCAGTCAGAGTCAGAGCCAGTCAGAGTTAGAGCCAGTCAGAGTCAGAGCCAGTCAGAGTTAGAGCCAGTCAGAGTCAGAGCCAGTCAGAGTCGGTGTCAGAGTCGGTGTCAGAGTCGGTCGGAGTTAGAGCCGGTGTCGGTGTCAGAGCCAGTCAGAGTTAGAGCAGTGAAAACAATAAGTGTAAGGTAAACTTGTAATTACATTGGCTGAGACATTACCTGGTTTGCCTATGGGTTGGTATATGTGCTGGTTTCCTGTCTGCACAAACAAACACAAACAAGCAGTTGAAATAAACGAGCAGGATTCATTCCACATTTCCAACAGTGTTTTCCCACAACATCCCAGTGAGCAGTCTCTCTGGTGTCATCTGTGTTGTTGTGGTCTCTCCACCAACACTCAAAATACTCCTGTTGCTTGGATACACAGACCTAACCGGACCACAGCCAACCAGCACGGTGTTCCACAGTAAAAACACATCTCTGCTTTACTGTGATAGCCCGAAAACAAACTGTAGAACAGACCATATGCACTATTCCCTGTTTACATTTAAGTCAATATAACACTTGCTGATTGAAGTTTACAGAATAGCCTAGAGGTTATTGAGAGTTATATTCAATATTTTAGTGCATCAACTCAACATGCTGAACGGCTATCCATCAGTCCTTGGCTTCATCCTCTGCCTGGCTATAATTATTATCAGGGAGACAGATTCTGACAGTTATCTCGCCATGAAGCAAGATTTTGGTTTTGCAAATGGCCCAGTAAAATAGAGTGGATTGCATGAGAGCTGCTGCATTAATGTGGGCGGTGTTTTAAACTAAGAGTGGGTTTGGTTTGGGGCTATACCCTTGTAATGGTCCATGCAGCTCAGAACACAGCTGTCCATACAGCTCAATGTAATGATACTGAGCAATGACAGGGAACAAATGAAATGGTTCTACATTCTATGTCCTAATAGTTCTATGTTCTAATAGTTCTACATTCTATCTCCTAATAGTTCTACATTCTATGTTCTCATAGTTCTACATTCTAATAGTTCTACATTCTATCTCCTAATAGTTCTACATTCTATGTTCTCATAGTTCTACATTCTATGCTCTAATAGTTCTACATTCTAAAAGTTCTACATTCTATGTTCTAATAGTTCTACATTCTATGTCCTAATAGTTCTACATTCTATGTCCTAATAGTTCTACATTCGATGTCCTAATAGTTCTACGTCCTAATAGTTCTACATTCTATGTCCTAATAGTTCTACGTTCTATGTCCTAATAGTTCTACGTTCTATGTTCTAATAGTTCTACATTCCATGTTCTAATAGTTCTACGTTCTATGTTCAAACAGTTCTACAATCTAATAGTTCTACATTCTATGTTCAAACAGTTCTACATTCTATATTCTGATAGTTCTACATGATATATTCTATACATGAGAACAGATGGATATTCCTTCATATCAGTCAGTGTTCTTTTATTCTCCTTTTAAGCCCAGTAAACATGATGGTATCCTAACGTGAATTCAAAGAGCAAAGGCTAAATCTTCAACCATTCTCTTTTTTTAAATTATCAATATATATTTACTATTGATGGTCCCAAGATGATCTGTGTAAATCTGTTAACCCCTTGACATTCCTTTTTCCAGTTGAAGCTAAATCCCCAGAGTGCTAAAACAAATACATACAACTTGCTTATGGAATGCCTATGATGTAAGCATGTCCAGTGCATTCAGAAAGTATTCAGACCCCTTGACTTTTTACACACTTTGGAAAAACAAGGTTTTTATCACATTTAGACCCTTTACTCAGTACTTTGTTGAAGCACCATTGGCAGTGATTACCGCCTCGAGCCTTCTTGGGTATGAAGCTAGAAGCTTGGCACATCTGTGTTTGGGGAGTTTCTCCCATTCTTCTCTGCAGATCCTCTCAAGCTCTGTCAGGTTGGATGGGGAGCGTTGCTGCACAGCTATTTTCAGGTCTCTCCAGAGATGTTACATCGGGTTCAAGTCTGGGCTCTGGCTGGGCAACTCAAGGACAATCAGAGAATGCCACTCTTGAGTTGTCTTTGCTGTTGTCCTGTTGGAAGGTGAACCTTCACCCCAGGCTGAGGTCCTGAGGGCTCTGGAGTACGTTTTCATCAAGGATCTCTCTGTACTTTTCTCCGTTCATCTTTCCCTCGATCCTGACTAATCTCCCAGTCCCTGCCACTGAAAAACATCTCCACAGTATGATGCAGCCACCACCCTGTTTCACCATAGGGATGATGCCAGGTTTCCTCCAGACATGACATTTGGCATTCAGGCCAAAGAGTTCAATCTTGGTTTCATCAGTCCAGAGAATCTTGTTTCTCATGGTCTGAGAGTCCTTTAGGTATCTTTTGGCAAACTCCAAGCGGGCTGTCATGCGCCTTTTACTGAGGAGTGGCTTCTGGAAGGTTCTCTGGAAGGTTCCCAATTTCACACAGGAACTCTGGAGCTCTGTCAGAGTGACCATCAGGATCTTGATCGCCTACCTCCCTGACCAAAGCCCTTCTTCCCTGATTGCTCAGTTTGGCTGGGCGGCCAGCTCTAGGAAGAGACTTGGTGGTTCCTAACTTCATTTAAGAATGATGGAGGCCACTGTGTTCTTGGGGCCCTTCAATGCTGTAGATATTATTTGGTGCCCTTCGCCAGATCTGTTCCTTGACACAATTCTGTCTCGGAGCTCTTCAGACAATTCCTTTGACTTCACGGCTTAGATTTTGCTCTGACATGCACTGTCAACTGTGGGGCCATATATAGACAGGTGTGTGCCTTTCCAAATCATGTCCAATCAATTGAATTTACCACAGCTGGACAACAATCACGTTGTAGAAACATCTCCAAGGATGATCAATGGAAACAGGACGCACCTGAGTGCAATTTTGAGTTTCTTAGCTAAGGGTCTGAATACTTATGTAAATAAGGTATTTCAGTTTTCTATTTTTAATACATTTGAAAAAACTTCAAAAAACCTGTTTACGCTTTGTCATTATGGGGTATTGTGTGTAGATTGATGGGAATTTGTACTTATGTATGTCACGCCCTGACCTTAGTTTTCTTTATTATTTTGGTTAGGTCAGGGTGTGACGAGGGTGATGTATGTGTTTTTGTCCTGTCTAGGGTTTTTGTATGTTTATGGGCTTGTTTCTAGTCTAGGTGTTTTTATGTCTATGGTTGTCTAGATTGGTTCTCAATCAGAAGCAGCTGTTTATCGTTGTCTCTGATTAGGGACCATATTTAGGTAGCCATATTCCTTGGGTATTTTGTGGGTTATTGTCTATGTCTAGTTGCCTGTGTCAGCACCAGTGTTTATAGCGTCACGTTTGTTTTGTTGTTTTGTTCGTTTGTTGAAGTGTCCTTCCTTTAATAAAGAGGACTGTATTCTCATTACGCTGCGCCTTGGTCTCCTCGTTACAACGATCGGGACCATTTATTACATGTTGGAATAAGGTTGTAACGTAACTAAATGTGGAAAAACAGAAGGGGTCTGAACACTTTCCAAATGCACTGTATCTATTATGCATTTATATGTTGAAGCTCTCTGAGCCAAAGTCGTGTTTTAAAAACTGATAGCATCTATCTGTCAGGGGGCCTCTGTTGCTATTTTACCATAAAACCATTCATTTATGCCTGCTAATATACTGCACTACAGCATAAATACAGGTTTGATTGACTTGAGCCTCTAGAGTTACTACACAGGCTGTCTGGGAGTGTTCTCTCCCACTGTACGACTGACGTACTGTAATACTCACTGACTCACTGTATAACTCATACACAACCCCAGGCTAGGAGTGGTACAACAAGAACAGACAACAGAGAGACATTGACGGGAACCCCCCCTCCAGACAAAATGTCTTTAACTTCTTTTGTGTGAAAGCCCAAGGTATTTTGCATATTTGTGAGAGAGGTAAAGAGAACAGGAGATAGCGTTGACTGTTATTCCATCCAGGGAAACCAAGTAACAAGAGGAGACTTACTGGTCCGTGGAGGATGCCTTCGTCCCGGTCAATGCTGCCTCTGGAAATCCTTGAATCCGGCTTCTGGTTGTGACCGAGAGAGACACAGCAGGTTAAATGAATGATCGAACGAACAAACAAATGCTCAGACTGATTTCAACGTGGAAAACAATCATTATTTCTCTATATCACAGTGATAATGGACATTATTTTGCTATAACAGTGGTATGACATCTGATGCACTGATATTCAAATCAGTCAGATCAAATCAAAATGAATATACAATATCATGACAAATACAAATCACTGCTACGTAAACACAGGACAAAATGGTAACAAGAGACATTCTCCACTTGATCCTTGGAGTGGTCATTATTATTTGTGTGTATGTTGTATTGTAATATAGGGTTTCAGCTAATGTAAGCTAGCTAGTCTTCGACGTGACTTTCTGTTGCTGAGGTAAATGCGCTGCTCATCCAACTTGCAGAAGGATCGAGATCCAACAACTGCGCATGCATAAAACCCTTACATCGCTCATACCGTTTTCCACAAGCAAAGTCGACATTAGATTGCAGCTAAAACCACATCTTCTGAGCGACTTTATCTAATGCGCTGTGACGCGCCTACAGTTGTTTTAAATGGTTTTCCTGTGCACTTGTCGCTGTTATTTCTTGATGAGCATCAATTCTAGTATGATAATATTTTTTTCTAGTATGTTAATATTTTTTCTAGTATGTTAATATTTTTTCTAGTATGCTGATATATTTTAACATCTACAGTAGTCGGCACATTCAATGATTTATCTTTCTAGCACTTCACCACAGAAGGAACAGTTGTACACAGCTTAGGATCCCACAGCGCAGCAAATGTACTCCTGCTGCTGCTCTGCCCATTAACTTATTAAAACTTCAGTCTCACGCCAGCTGCCTGACAAACTATTCACATTTCTCTCTCCTTCCCTCCCTAATGCTGTACCAGTTTTCCCAGGAAGGACTTGAAAACTTGCATCCTTTGGACTGCTGTTCTCTGCTGGGTGTTTCAGTGCCTGGGAGGAGAGCATGGAGCTGCTAGGAATTCCATCAACAGGATGAGAGAGGTTCCCCACGTTTACTCCTGTTTACACGGCTTGGCTCACTGACTGACTGGCTCACTGACTGACTGACTGACTGGCTCGCTGACTGATTCACACAAAGTGAACATACAGCCAGATAGCGGTCTTTCTCTGTTCGCCTGCCTCTCTCTCTTCCTCCTTCTTTGTCTCTCTCTCTCTATCCCTCGCTGTCTCTATCTCTCCACCTCTGTCTCTTTCTCCCTCCCTCTCTCTCTCTATCCCTCGCTGTCTCTATCTCTCCACCCCTGTCTCTTTCTCCCTCTCTCTCTCTATCCCTCGCTGTCTCTATCTCTCCACCTCTGTCTCTTTCTCCCTCCCTCCCTCTCTCTCTATCCCTCGCTGTCTCTATCTCTCCACCTCTGTCTCTTTCTCCCTCCCTCTCTCTCTATCCCTCACTGTCTCTATCTCTCCACCTCTGTCTCCCCCCCCCCTCTCTCCCCTGGTCCTTCTCCTTCCTTTCTTCTAGTAGTCCCTCCCCTTGTATGAAATAAGAGTCTACGGGTCTAAACTACATACAACCTACTCAGCTTTCCAGCAAAGAACATTTGCCTTCACCAACTGTGGGTCAAAATAAGTTTACCATACTTGACGGCGCATGGAGGGACAAACCTATCATTAGCTAGGAATTTGCTTTAGCCACACCTGCACACACACACACAATATAAAACTTTGAGAACACAAGTTGACAGCTTTGCCAAAGGTCTGAAAAACACAAGACAATGCTTTTTGTTCCCCCCTTTCTTCTCTGAAAACGTCTTTGTCCGTTGAATGTAAAAAATGATCTAGGAAGTGAAGTGAGGCGCTCTGGGACACATCTCAGAGATAATGATACGGTACTACTAAAATAACTGAGGGGTATGAAGCCAGTGCAAAACATTATGTACCACATCTGTGCACAATTAACACAGGGCTTTCCAAGGAATGATGAAGTACATTTGTGTCAGACATTACAGTTGTAAGTAAACACCCTGCAAACAGAACATGAAGGGGCAGGTCTGTTATCTCCTGCATCACCATCAGAGGGGTTACAGGAGGCAGGTCTGTTATCTCCTGCATCACCATCAGAGGGGTTACAGGAGGCAGGTCTGTTATCTCCTGCATCACCATCAGAGGGGTTACAGGAGGCAGGTCTGTACAACGATTATGTGAGTGTGATGTGTGTGGTATAGGTGTGGTTTGTGTGTGTGTGGTATGTGTGTATGTATATATAGTGTGTGTGTGTGCTTGTATATGTGTGGGGTATGTGTGTGTGTGTGGTTTGTGTGTATGTATATATATAGTGTGTGTGTGTGTGCTTGTATATGTGTGTGGTGTCTTTTATAGGTGTCTTTTATACTGATAACAAGTTCAAACAGGTGCCATTAATACAGGTAACGAGTGGAGGACAGAGTATTTAGTCAGCCACCAATTGTGCAAGTTCTCCCACTTAAAAAGATGAGAGAGGCCTGTAATTTTCATCATAGGTACAATTCAACTATGACAGACAAAATAAATAAAAAAATCCAGAAAATCACATTGTAGGATTTTTTATGAATTTATTGGAAAATAAATAAGTATTCTGGCTCTCACAGACCTGTAACTTCTTCTTTAAGAGGCTCCTCTGTCCTTCACTCGTTACCTGTATTAATGGCACCTGTTTGAACTTATCAGTATAAAAGACACCTGTCCACAACCTCAAACAGTCACACTCCAAACTCCACTATGGCCAAGACCAAAGAGCTGTCAAAGGACACCATAAACAAAATTGTAGACCTGCACCAGGCTGGGAAGACTGAATCTGCAATAGGTAAGCAGCTTGGTTTGAAGAAATCAACTGTGGGAGCAATTATTAGGAAATGGAAGACATACAAGACCACTGATAATCTCCCTCGATCTGGGGCTCCACGCAAGATCTCACCCCGTGGGGTCAAAATGATAACAAGAACGGTGAGCAAAAATCCCAGAACCACACGGGGGGACCTAGTGAATGACCTGCAGAGAGCTGGGACCAAAGTAACAAAGCCTACCATCAGTAACACACTACGCCACCAGGGACTCAAATCCTGCAGTGCCAGACGTGTTCCCCTGCTTAAGCCAGTACATGTCCAGGCCCGTCTGAAGTTTGCTAGAGAGCATTTGGATGATCCAGAAGAAGATTGGGAGAATGTCATATGGTCAGATGAAACCAAAATATAACTTTTTGGTAAAAACTCAACTCGTCGTGTTTGGAGGACAAAGAATGCTGAGTTGCATCCAAAGAACACCATACCTACTGTGAAGCATGGGGGTGGAAACATCATGCTTTGGGGCTGTTGTTCTGCAAAGGGACCAGGACGACTGATCCGTGTAAAGGAAAGAATGAATGGGGCCATGTATCGTGAGATTTTGAGTGAAAACCTCCTTCCATCAGCAAGGGCATTGAAGATGAAACATGGCTGGGTCTTTCAGCATGACAATGATCCCAAACACACCGCCCGGGCAACGAAGGAGTGGCTTCGTAAGAAGCATTTCAAGGTCCTGGAGTGGCCTAGCCAGTCTCCAGATCTCAACCCCATAGAAAATCTTTGGAGGGAGTTGAAAGTCCGTGTTGTCCAGCAACAGCCCCAAAACATCACTGCTCTAGAGGAGACCTGTATGGAGGAATGGGCCAAAATACCAGCAACAGTGTGTGAAAACCTTGTGAAGACTTACAGAAAACATTTGACCTCTGTCATTGCCAACAAAGGGTATATAACAAAGTATTGAGATAAACTTTTGTTATTGACCATATACTTATTTTCCACCAGAATTTGCAAATAAATTCATAAAAAATCCTACAATGTGATTTTCTGTTTTTTTCCCTTCTCATTTTGTCTGTCATAGTTGAAGTGTACCTATGACGAAAATTACAGGCCTCTCTCAACGTTTTAAGTTGGAGAACTTGCACAATCGGTGGCTGACTAAATACTTTTTTTGCCCCACTGTATAGTGTGTGTGTGTTATTACCAGGAAGCGTTCCTCATGCTCCAGCCACCGCTGGTCCTCCTCCATCTGCTGCTGTTGCATCATCAGCTGTTCCTCCATCAGGAGGGGGGGCAGAACCTGACCCATCACCTGCATGTCCAGAGACCCCCTGTCCTGAGACAGACAGACACACAGAGAGAAAGACAGACAGACACAGAGAGAGAGAGAGAGAGAGACAGACAGAGAGAGAGAGAAAGACAGACAGACAGACAGACAGACAGACACAGAGAGAGAGATACAGAGAGAGACAGAAAGAAAGAGAGAGAGAAAGACCGAGACAGAGAGACAGACACAGAGAGAGAGAGAGAGAGAGAGAGAGAGACAGAGAGCGAGAGAGAAAGAGAGAAACATTTAGAGAAAGAAAGAAAGAAAGAAAAAGAGAGATTGAGAGAGAATCAGTGTATTGTCCCTCACCAACCTAAATCGCTACGACAGTACCATCTTGTTATTGGGAGCACCAGGTGTACAACACTGGTCCATCCCCGGATCCTTACCTCCATGTTGGGGGACCACATGGGGAGGTCCTGCTGCCGGTGGTGGTTCCAGGTGTCATGGGGATCGTGGGAAGCCTGGGGAGGGTACATCCCACTGGTGATGGAAGGCATGCCGTGGGTGCCTGGGTATCCTGCCATCTGGGAAGGACAGGGGCCTTTGAATTAGTAATGTATCTACTTAGATCAGGAACGACCAAAATCCCAACTACAAAAACAGAATCCCATGACATCTAGGGAAAGGCCTGTTATAACTACTGTATAAACACAGGGTACTGTCTCATGTCTCTCTGTCAGTGTGTTGTAGGACCTAGGCTACCTGCTAGTGGTTATGCTGTTATAACTACTTTATAACACAATGTACCAGCTCTCCTTGCTCTACCTGCTAGTGGTTATGATGTTATAACTACTTTATAACAATGTACCAGCTCTCCTTGCTCTACCTGCTAGTGGTTATGATGTTATAACTACTTTATAACACAATGTACCAGCTCTCCTTGCTCTACATGCTAGTGGTTATGATGTTATAACTACTTTATAACACAATGTACCAGCTCTCCTTGGTCTACCTGCTAGTGGTTATGATGTTATAACTACTTTATAACACAATGTACCAGCTCTCCTTGGTCTACCTGCTAGTGGTTATGATGTTATAACTACTTTATAACACAATGTACCAGCTCTCCTTGGTCTACCTGCTAGTGGTTATGATGTTATAACTACTTTATAACACAATGTACCAGCTCTCCTTGCTCTACCTGCTAGCTCTCCTTGCTCTACCTGCTAGTGGTTATGATGTTATAACTACTTTATAACAATGTACCAGCTCTCCTTGCTCTACATGCTAGTGGTTATGATGTTATAACTACTTTATAACACAATGTACCAGCTCTCCTTGCTCTACATGCTAGTGGTTATGATGTTATAACTACTTTATAACAATGTACCAGCTCTCCTTGCTCTACCTGCTAGTGGTTATGATGTTATAACTACTTTATAACACAATGTACCAGCTCTCCTTGCTCTACCTGCTAGTGGTTATGATGTTATAACTACTTTATAACAATGTACCAGCTCTCCTTGCTCTACCTGCTAGTGGTTATGCTGTTATAACTACTTTATAACAATGTACCAGCTCTCCTTGCTCTACCTGCTAGTGGTTATGATGTTATAACTACTTTATAACACAATGTACCAGCTCTCCTTGCTCTACCTGCTAGTGGTTATGATGTTATAACTACTTTATAACAATGTACCAGCTCTCCTTGCTCTACCTGCTAGTGGTTATGATGTTATAACTACTTTATAACAATGTACCAGCTCTCCTTGCTCTACCTGCTAGTGGTTATGATGTTATAACTACTTTATAACAATGTACCAGCTCTCCTTGCTCTACCTGCTAGTGGTTATGCTGTTATAACTACTTTATAACACAATGTACCAGCTCTCCTTGCTCTACCTGCTAGCTCTCCTTGCTCTACCTGCTAGTGGTTATGTTATAACTACTTTATAACACAATGTACCAGCTCTCCTTGCTCTACCTGCTAGCTCTCCTTGCTCTACCTGCTAGTGGTTATGCTGTTATAACTACTTTATAACACAATGTACCAGCTCTCCTTGCTCTACCTGCTAGCTCTCCTTGCTCTACCTGCTAGTGGTTATGCTGTTATAACTACTTTATAACACAATGTACCAGCTCTCCTTGCTCTACCTGCTAGTGGTTATGATGTTATAACTACTTTATAACACAATGTACCAGCTCTCCTTGCTCTACCTGCTAGTGGTTATGATGTTATAACTACTTTATAACACAATGTACCAGCTCTCCTTGCTCTACCTGCTAGTGGTTATGATGTTATAACTACTTTATAACAATGTACCAGCTCTCCTTGGTCTACCTGCTAGTGGTTATGATGTTATAACTACTTTATAACACAATGTACCAGCTCTCCTTGCTCTACCTGCTAGTGGTTATGATGTTATAACTACTTTATAACAATGTACCAGCTCTCCTTGCTCTACCTGCTAGCTCTCCTTGCTCTACCTGCTAGTGGTTATGTTATAACTACTTTATAACAATGTACCAGCTCTCCTTGGTCTACCTGCTAGTGGTTATGATGTTATAACTACTTTATAACAATGTACCAGCTCTCCTTGGTCTACCTGCTAGTGGTTATGATGTTATAACTACTTTATAACAATGTACCAGCTCTCCTTGCTCTACCTGCTAGTGGTTATGATGTTATAACTACTTTATAACACAATGTACCAGCTCTCCTTGGTCTACCTGCTAGCTCTCCTTGCTCTACCTGCTAGTGGTTATGATGTTATAACTACTTTATAACAATGTACCAGCTCTCCTTGCTCTACCTGCTAGTGGTTGATGTTATAACTACTTTATAACAATGTACCAGCTCTCCTTGCTCTACCTGCTAGTGGTTATGATGTTATAACTACTTTATAACACAATGTACCAGCTCTCCTTGCTCTACCTGCTAGTGGTTATGATGTTATAACTACTTTATAACAATGTACCAGCTCTCCTTGGTCTACCTGCTAGTGGTTATGTTATAACTACTTTATAACAATGTACCAGCTCTCCTTGGTCTACCTGCTAGTGGTTATGATGTTATAACTACTTTATAACAATGTACCAGCTCTCCTTGCTCTACCTGCTAGTGGTTATGATGTTATAACTACTTTATAACAATGTACCAGCTCTCCTTGCTCTACCTGCTAGTGGTTATGATGTTATAACTACTTTATAACAATGTACCAGCTCTCCTTGCTCTACCTGCTAGTGGTTATGTTATAACTACTTTATAACACAATGTACCAGCTCTCCTTGCTCTACCTGCTAGTGGTTATGTTATAACTACTTTATAACAATGTACCAGCTCTCCTTGGTCTACCTGCTAGTGGTTATGATGTTATAACTACTTTATAACAATGTACCAGCTCTCCTTGGTCTACCTGCTAGTGGTTATGATGTTATAACTACTTTATAACACAATGTACCAGCTCTCCTTGGTCTACCTGCTAGTGGTTATGATGTTATAACTACTTTATAACAATGTACCAGCTCTCCTTGCTCTACCTGCTAGTGGTTATGATGTTATAACTACTTTATAACACAATGTACCAGCTCTCCTTGGTCTACCTGCTAGCTCTCCTTGCTCTACCTGCTAGTGGTTATGATGTTATAACAACTTTATAACAATGTACCAGCTCTCCTTGCTCTACCTGCTAGTGGTTGATGTTATAACTACTTTATAACAATGTACCAGCTCTCCTTGCTCTACCTGCTAGTGGTTATGATGTTATAACTACTTTATAACACAATGTACCAGCTCTCCTTGCTCTACCTGCTAGTGGTTATGATGTTATAACTACTTTATAACAATGTACCAGCTCTCCTTGCTCTACCTGCTAGTGGTTATGATGTTATAACTACTTTATAACAATGTACCAGCTCTCCTTGCTCTACCTGCTAGTGGTTATGATGTTATAACTACTTTATAACAATGTACCAGCTCTCCTTGCTCTACCTGCTAGTGGTTATGCTGTTATAACTACTTTATAACACAATGTACCAGCTCTCCTTGCTCTACCTGCTAGCTCTCCTTGCTCTACCTGCTAGTGGTTATGATGTTATAACTACTTTATAACACAATGTACCAGCTCTCCTTGCTCTACCTGCTAGCTCTCCTTGCTCTACCTGCTAGTGGTTATGCTGTTATAACTACTTTATAACACAATGTACCAGCTCTCCTTGCTCTACCTGCTAGCTCTCCTTGCTCTACCTGCTAGTGGTTATGCTGTTATAACTACTTTATAACACAATGTACCAGCTCTCCTTGCTCTACCTGCTAGTGGTTATGATGTTATAACTACTTTATAACACAATGTACCAGCTCTCCTTGCTCTACCTGCTAGTGGTTATGATGTTATAACTACTTTATAACACAATGTACCAGCTCTCCTTGCTCTACCTGCTAGTGGTTATGATGTTATAACTACTTTATAACAATGTACCAGCTCTCCTTGGTCTACCTGCTAGTGGTTATGATGTTATAACTACTTTATAACACAATGTACCAGCTCTCCTTGCTCTACCTGCTAGTGGTTATGATGTTATAACTACTTTATAACAATGTACCAGCTCTCCTTGCTCTACCTGCTAGTGGTTATGATGTTATAACTACTTTATAACACAATGTACCAGCTCTCCTTGGTCTACCTGCTAGCTCTCCTTGCTCTACCTGCTAGTGGTTATGATGTTATAACTACTTTATAACAATGTACCAGCTCTCCTTGCTCTACCTGCTAGTGGTTGATGTTATAACTACTTTATAACAATGTACCAGCTCTCCTTGCTCTACCTGCTAGTGGTTATGATGTTATAACTACTTTATAACACAATGTACCAGCTCTCCTTGCTCTACCTGCTAGTGGTTATGATGTTATAACTACTTTATAACAATGTACCAGCTCTCCTTGGTCTACCTGCTAGTGGTTATGTTATAACTACTTTATAACAATGTACCAGCTCTCCTTGGTCTACCTGCTAGTGGTTATGATGTTATAACTACTTTATAACAATGTACCAGCTCTCCTTGCTCTACCTGCTAGTGGTTATGATGTTATAACTACTTTATAACAATGTACCAGCTCTCCTTGCTCTACCTGCTAGTGGTTATGATGTTATAACTACTTTATAACAATGTACCAGCTCTCCTTGCTCTACCTGCTAGTGGTTATGTTATAACTACTTTATAACACAATGTACCAGCTCTCCTTGCTCTACCTGCTAGTGGTTATGTTATAACTACTTTATAACAATGTACCAGCTCTCCTTGGTCTACCTGCTAGTGGTTATGATGTTATAACTACTTTATAACAATGTACCAGCTCTCCTTGGTCTACCTGCTAGTGGTTATGATGTTATAACTACTTTATAACACAATGTACCAGCTCTCCTTGGTCTACCTGCTAGTGGTTATGATGTTATAACTACTTTATAACAATGTACCAGCTCTCCTTGCTCTACCTGCTAGTGGTTATGATGTTATAACTACTTTATAACACAATGTACCAGCTCTCCTTGGTCTACCTGCTAGCTCTCCTTGCTCTACCTGCTAGTGGTTATGATGTTATAACTACTTTATAACAATGTACCAGCTCTCCTTGCTCTACCTGCTAGTGGTTGATGTTATAACTACTTTATAACAATGTACCAGCTCTCCTTGCTCTACCTGCTAGTGGTTATGATGTTATAACTACTTTATAACACAATGTACCAGCTCTCCTTGCTCTACCTGCTAGTGGTTATGATGTTATAACTACTTTATAACAATGTACCAGCTCTCCTTGCTCTACCTGCTAGTGGTTATGATGTTATAACTACTTTATAACACAATGTACCAGCTCTCCTTGCTCTACCTGCTAGTGGTTATGCTGTTATAACTACTTTATAACAATGTACCAGCTCTCCTTGCTCTACCTGCTAGTGGTTATGATGTTATAACTACTTTATAACAATGTACCAGCTCTCCTTGCTCTACCTGCTAGTGGTTGATGTTATAACTACTTTATAACACAATGTACCAGCTCTCCTTGCTCTACCTGCTAGTGGTTATGATGTTATAACTACTTTATAACAATGTACCAGCTCTCCTTGCTCTACCTGCTAGTGGTTGATGTTATAACTACTTTATAACACAATGTACCAGCTCTCCTTGCTCTACATGCTAGTGGTTATGCTGTTATAACTACTTTATAACACAATGTACCAGCTCTCCTTGCTCTACCTGCTAGTGGTTATGATGTTATAACACATTTAACATTTACGTTTGAGTCATTTAGCAGACACTCTTATCCAGAGTGACTTACAGGAGCAATTAGTGTTAAGTGCCTTGCTCAACGGCACAGACAGATTTTCACCTAGTTGGCTAGGGGATTCAAACCAGTAACATTTCGGTTACTGGTCCAACGCTCTTAACCGCTAGGCTACCTGCCCCCCTGTGAACCAGCTCTCCTTGCTCTACCTGGTAGTGGGTGGGCTGCCCCAGGTGCTGTGGGCTGGGGTAGAACCCCTCACTGGAGCGTGGGCTGGGGTACCCTGGTCTGCTGGGCTATAGAGAGAGAGAGACAGAGAGCTCTGTTAAATACATGCTGCTGTTTCATCTCCATAGCTAGGTCTGGGTTAGATAGAGCTAGGTGCACACACGCACGCACGCACGCACGCACGCACGTGCGCACGCACGTGCGCACGCATGCACGCACGCACACACACACACACACACACACACACACACACACATACTACAGATGCAATGTGTGTGGACAGTGTTAGAGCTGTCCAGAAGGGAAACAAAGAAAGGCTATGAAACAAGCAGGCAGTTAGTTCAACATTCACAAAATAGTTATATGAGAGTTCTGGTGTTGGACTTAGTAGAGTTGATGGTTATTTTTGGTGTGGGATGGGGGGGGGAGGATGAGGGTAGAATAATCATCTCCAATTCAGGGTGACATGTTGATAGGCAGGCAGGCAACAATCTCCTCCTCCACTGAGCATTGCACTCAGACTTTCCTTATATTTAATCACAGCGAGACATCTACCTTACAGACCTTTTCACAGTAAGCTTCTCGAGGCCAAACCTCCCGATTAGCAAAAGACAGTGAACGAAACAGAACAGGCTGTAAGTTACAACATGTGACAACACGGTGGAAATGAAACAGGAAATGATGTGCAATTTACAGTTCAGATACTCATTTAGAATAGGTACAATAGAAACATTCTACATGGTTGTACACAACGTTGGGATGGCTAAGATGACGACAACGGAAGCATCAACCAACCGTGTTGAAAAAGGACCAATGAGAGCAGCATGTTTTCATGGTAGAACAACAGTAGACGTCATCCTGCTGTACAGTACTGCATACTGCATCCCAAATGGAACCCTGTTCCCTAACATAGTGCCCTTCTTTCCACCAGAGGCCTCTGGGCCCAGGTCAAAAGTAGTGCACTACATAGGGGAAAAGGGTGCCATTTGGGACAACGATTACACAAGCATCCTACACAGGCTCTGAAAGTGAGTGACAACCTGAGGACATTTCCACAGCATTTCCCCCTCAAGGCCAAGGCACATTGTGTTAGCATGTGTTAAGACAACATGCCGCTTTCCAAACAGCTTAGTGTCACAATATTCAACAAAGAAAATCACTAAATCTACGATGGACCAAAACATTATTTAATTCTAAATGTGTGTTCATGTTACTCTAGTGTGTTTGCCATCATATTCAGTGTATGTATTTAGCCCACAGCTTGGAACAAATCCACAATAATCATCTAACTAGATTTGAAGCCATTTTGTGTCTCTTGTCAAAGTGAAATAGCACTATAATGGATCACTGTTGCATCCTAACAGGAGCCCTATGAGAAACAACCAGTGATTTGTCTACATAACTTGACACTGAAATCCCTGGATTGGAGCTGGACAGTGTCTCTTTCAGAGAGACACCACTAGACTGGCGTATGTCAAAACCTTTACAGCTCTGATCTATTTAATGCTGTGGCCCTCTGTCCTGTCCCACCGGCATGTATGGATCTGTGGACTGCATGGGTCAGCTGCTGCTTTTGGGGTGGCTGCAGCCTTTCAGTGTGGAGGTGGGGGTAGAGGACCTGACAACCACAGGGGGCATGGAAGGTGTAGTACTACCTGTGGTGGGGAAGGGGGTGCTCGCCAAAGCACAGGGATGGCTGAGAGCCAAAGCATAGGGAGGGCTGAGAGCCAAAGCACAGGGATGGCTGAGAGCCAAAGCACAGGGAGGGCTGAGAGCCAAAGCACAGGGAGGGCTGAAAGCCAAAGCACAGGGAGGGCTGAGAGCCAAAGCACAGGGAGGGCTGAAAGCCAAAGCACAGGGAGGGCTGAGAGCCAAAGCACAGGGAGGGCTGAGAGCCAAAGCACAGGGAGGGCTGAGAGCCAAAGCACAGGGAGGGCTGAGAGCCAAAGCACAGGGAGGGCTGAGAGCCAAAGCACAGGGATGGCTGAGAGCCAAAGCACAGGGATGGCTGAGAGCCAAAGCACAGGGAGGGCTGAGAGCCAAAACATAGGGAGGGCTGAGAGCCAAAGCATAGGGAGGGCTGAGAGCCAAAGCATAGGGAGGGCTGAGAGCCAAAGCACAGGGAGGGCTGAGAGCCAAAGCACAGGGAGGGCTGAGAGCCAAAGCACAGGGAGGGCTGAGAGCCAAAGCACAGGGAGGGCTGAGAGCCAAAGCACAGGGAGGGCTGAGAGCCAAAGCACAGGGAGGTATAGCATGATGATGATGACACAGACAGACGGACAGACAGGCAGACAGACAGACGGGAGGGACCGGACAGACGGGAGGGACCAGACAGACAAGACGGAGGGAGACAAGGGAACAGAGACACTGAGACACAGGGAGATGTGGTCAGACACACAGACAGAGCACAACAAGCACATTGAGACATGATGGAACATTGCTGAAGACAAAGCCAGCTAGGTGATAAGCTGTAAGCAGAGAGCTGGTAGAGGATCTAATGGGGGAGGAGACCAGGGTCGTCAGTGGGGGCGGAGAGCAGGGTCGTCAGTGGGGGCGGAGAGCAGGGTCGTCAGTGTGGGAAGAGAGCAGGGTAGTCAGTGTGGGAAGAGAGCAGGGTCGTTAATGGGGCGGAGAGCAGGGTCATCAGTGTGGGAAGAGAGCAGGGTAGTCAGTGTGGGAAGAGAGCAGGGTCGTCAGTGTGGGAAGAGAGCAGGATAGTCAGTGTGGGAAGAGAGCAGGGTCGTTAGTGGAGGAGAACAGCAAGGTAGTCAATAAGGGGGGGGGGCAGTGTAGTCACATAAAATAGTCTCTTGATAAAATAGTCCCCTGAAAAATAGTCTCTTGATAAAATAGTCTCTTGATAAAAGATTCTCTTGATAAAATAGTCTCTTGATAAAATAGTCTCTTGATAAAATAGTTCCCATCAATAGTCATCACACAGTATTAGAAGAGAAATGGTGGTTTTAAACTCAAATTTCAAAGATAATTTGTAAAAATCCAAAAAACTTCACAGATCTTCATTGTAAAGGGTTTAAACTCTGTTTCCCATGCTTGTTCAATGAACCATAAACAATTAATGAACATGCACCTGTGGAATGGTCGTTAACACACTAACAGCTTACAGATGGTAGACAATTAAGGTCACAGTTATGAAAACTTAGGACACTAAAGAGGCCTTTCTACTGACTCTGAAAAACACCAAAAGAAAGATGCCTAGGTTCCCTGCTCATCTGCGTGAACGTGCCTTAAGCATGCTGCAAGGAGGCATGAGGACTGCAGATGTGGCCAGGGCAATAAATTGCAGTGTCCGTACTGAGACGCCTAAGACAGAGCTACAGGGAGACAGGATGGACAGCTGATCGTCTTCGCAGTGGCAGACCACGTGTAACAACACTCTGCACAGGATCGGTACATCCGAACATCACACCTGCGGGACAGGTACAGGATGGCAACAACAACTGCTCAATTTATACCAGGAACGCACAATCCCTCCATCAGTGCTCAGACTGTCCGCATTAGGCTGAGAGAGGCTGGACTGAGGGCTTGTAGGCCTGTTGTAAGGCAGGTCCTCACCAGACATCACCGGCAACAACGTCGCCTATGGGCACAAACCCACAGTCACTGGACCAGACAGGACTGGCAAAAAGTGCTCTTCACTGACGAGTCGCGGTTTTGTCTCACCAGAGGCGATGGTCGGATTCTGGTTTTATCGTCGAGGGAATGAGCGTTACACCGAGGCCTGTACTCTGGAGCGGGATCGATTTGGAGGTGGAGGGTCCGTCGTGGTCTGGGGCGGTGTGTCACAGCATCATCGGACTGAGCTTGTTGTCATTGCAGCCAGTCTCAACGCTATGCGTTACAAGGAAGACATCCTCCTCCCTCATGTGGTACCCTTCCTGCAGGCTCATCCTGACATGACCCTCCAGCATGACAATGCCACCAGCCATACTGCTCATTCTGTGCGTGATTTCCTGCAAGACAGGACTGTCAGTGTTCTGCCATGGCCAGCGACGAGCCCGGATCTCAATCCCATTGAGCAAGTCTGGGACCTGTTGTATCGGAGGGTTAGGGCTAGGGCCATTCCCCCCAGAATTGCAGGTGCCTTGGTGGAAGAGTGGGGTAACATCGCACAGCAAATCTAGTGCAGTCCATGAGGAGAAGATACAGTGCAGTACTTAATGCAGCTGGTGGCCACACCAGATACTGACTGTTACTTTTGACCCCCTCTTTGTTAAGGGACACATTTCTGTTAGTCACATGTCTGTGGAACTTGTTCAGTTTATGTCTCAGTTATTGAATCTTGCTTTGTTCATAAAAATATTTATGGACGTTAAGTTTGCTGAAAATAAACACAGTTGACAGTGAGAAGGCGTTTCTTTTTTTTGCTGAGTTGATATGGTGGCTATACACAGAGCTGTTCAGTCACAGCAGCCAGCAGTGTTTGTCCATGGCGGAGACTAGTTCCTGAGAATAGGACCATGAGTTAACAATAGATAAGGCTTTAGATAAGGCGAACAGCTGCAGCAGAGAGAAAACTGGGAACAGAAATGACATTAGTATATCAGATAGAAAATGAAAGCTCTCTAAATAACATTAGAGGATGGAAGAGGTGAAGCTACGAAGAACGTTTCCCTCAGAATAATGTCTAATGGACAGACAGTCTGACCAAAAGAAATGAAGTTGTGGCTCCAAGCATGTAGACTCCACCTGACTCTATGTGTAATTCCTGAGGGAGTCACTAACTAAAGCCTCGAGCTTGACTGTACTGTTGTATTTATGTACAGTGTTTACAGGTGTCATACCATGAAAACTCCTCTTGTAATGGGAGCAGCCAACTGACAGACTGACTGCCAAGATAGGTGTTGATGATGACGTCTGTGACCTCCTCGTGGCCAAAGCATAAAGTTGCTGTGTGTGTGTGTCTATTAATGTGCTTATGTGTGTGTGTGTGTGTGTGTGTCTATTAATGTGCTTCTGTGTGTGTGTGTGTCTATTAATGTGCTTCTGTGTGTGTGTGTGTGTGTGTGTCTATTAATGTACTTCTGTGTGTGTGTGTATAAAAGTGTGCATGTGACTCTCTCTCTATCTGTGTGTGTGTGCAAGCTCTTACTTTAGGCGGCGCCTCGTCGGGCCCCCCTGAGTCCCAGGACACAGAGACCTGACGTCTCATCTCCATACGTGTCCTCTCCTTCTGCTGGAGCTTCTCCTCCTCCAATATCTGACTGCAGAGAGACAGAACAAACCACTGTCACTGTGTGTGTGTGTGTCTGTGATACTATCAGACTTCAGGAGTCAGGAACATAACTATAGTTTAGTTCAGTTTAGCATCTCCTAAGACCTAAACCTGTGGTGCTGTGGCTTTGAGAGGGGAGAGACGAGGATGAGAGATACGCTGGATAAACACTGTAGAGGTTATTGTACTGTACTGTTACTGTACAAGGTGACAGGCTTCCCCACTAGAATTCAGGGATGGATATTGTTGCAGCGTAGCTACAGCCACAAGGTCCATGTCCTTCACTGTTAAGTCCTGCTACGTTCTGATGGTTTGGTTTCCAGAGCTGTCCTGTTAGCTGACAGGGTGGGTTTCACACAGCTGAGTACTACAACAACCTTCCCCTGTAACCAGCTACATCCTCTTGCCCTGAGCTACAGTACATAGGATGCATACCAAATGGCTCACTATTTCCTATATAGCGCACTACTTTTGACCAGAGCTCTATGGGCCTTGTTTAAAGTAGTGCACTATAAAGGGAATAGGGAGCCATTTGAGAGGCAGACAACATGGTACACACACAGGACCTTAAGGAATACAGAGTAGGGAAAGCAGACAGCGGTCCCCCTCCACCCAGCCTGGATCTGCTACAGTGATGTTATGCCTCTGGTCCACATGGAAACCCATTGGACAGGCACTAAAAGAGAGGAAACTGCTCAAACACATGAACCAGCGTCCCTCCCCTCCACCCAGCCTGGATCTGCTACAGTGATGTTATGCCTCTGGTCCACATGGAAATTGGACAGGTACTAAAAGAGAGGAAACTGCTCAAACACATGAACCAGCGTCCCTCCCCTCCACCCAGCCTGGATCTGCTACCGTGATGTTATGCCTCTGGTCCACAGCACATGGAAACCCATTGGACAGGCACTAAAAGAGGGGAAACTGCTCAAACACATGAAACAGCGTCCCTCCCCTCAGACCTGCAATAGGCATTAGAGGAATAAGCCATTTATAGAAGCACACAATGAGAGGAGATGTGGGTCGACTCTACTGTACTGTTCTGTACTGTTCTGACAATACCTTTCAGCCAGCATTAACTCAGACCCCAATGTTCTGTGTTCTATCCTCCGTTCTGTCATCCAATGTCCAGTCTGAACAGAATGCAGGCAATTCACTGAGCCGAACATTCTTCTGGATGCTGAGAACTCTGGAGTGTCTCCTCCCAACTAAACAAAGAACAGATATGAAGTGGAGGGTCCTCCATCCTAAATACAGGCAATAAACGATGTCCCATGACCCCACAGTCTCTCTCTGTCCCTCACACTCCCTCTCTCCCTTTCTGTCTCTCTCTGTCTTTCTCTCAGGGAGGGAGGGCTATTTGTGGAAACAGCATTAGTCCTAGCTGCCATGCTGCCTTTGTACCTCTGTTCTTTAATGCCCAGATCAGTCACTCAATATAGTCTTCATTCACAGTCGCTGCTGTCCTTGTCTGTTCCTAAGGCTAGAACTGAGATGGGAAAACAATAATTTTCCCATAATGCCCCTTCATCCTGGAACATGTTTCAGAAGGTAAAGTTAGAGGAGTTAGTGTCTTTGCCTGTTAAGACTCTGATTGACAACACTGTTTGTGAAAACTGCAGTTGTTTCTTATCTTCAATTGTATCTTTAACTTGTGACACTTTGTCTTTTGTGTGTATTCTGTATTTTTCTGTGATGTTTTATGGACACGCTGCTATTTCCCTGTTTTGCCTTCTTGCCAGGTCTCCCTCGCAAAATAGGGTTTTAACCTCAATGGGTTTAACCTGGTTAAATAAAGGTTAAATAAATAAATAAATAAATAATGTGTGATAGCAGCAGTAAATCAGACAAGAACAATAAGATGGGGACCACGTGTCCTGGTCATTCTCCAGAACACACCACACAGACAAGAACAATAAGATGGGGACCACGTGTCCTGGTCATTCTCCAAAACACACAACACAAACCTGACCAGTCTGTTAACAGGTTACAGACAAATGAACAAAGCCCTGTTGCCTCTAATAACAAAAGTGTTCACGGTGTTGCTGCCTAAACGTTGTATAAAGTAATACTTTCTGTTGACTAGCTAATAGCTACTACCTTTAAAAACAAACCGTCTGACAGTAACTCAACAGCATTACAATGGGAGCACACTGAATGCCATGCTAAATGACGCTCCAAACATATTCACTACTCACCAGCGTCACTTTGCTAGAGTTCCATATCATCAATGCTCAGAATAAGTCTGTAAAACTGTATTGTGAGGGACCTGAATCAAATCCATTCCTTCACAGCCAACTACATCACTCCACATTTGCTCAAGGCAGACCTCAATAGGACATATTCAGTCAACTGAGTCACGGAGAGAAGGAGATAAGGAAGGAAAAGCCCTGACTGTTACCTTACAACAGTGGGAGTTGAGCTGCCTCTTGTGCTGCTAGAGGAACAGGAGACCATATCCACTTAGATAATCCATTAGGGGAGAGACGTCCAGTACGCATGAACCAAGTGTCCCAGAGACTAGACAGACACCCAGGCAGAGAGTCCCAGAGACCAGACAGACAACCAGGCAGAGAGTCCCAGAGACCAGACAGACAACCAGGCAGAGAGTCCCAGAGACCAGACAGACAACCAGGCAGAGAGTCCCAGAGACCAGACAGACAACCAGGCAGAGAGTCCCAGAGACCAGACAGACACCCAGGCAGAGAGTCCCAGAGACCAGCCAGACACCCAGGCAGAGTCCCAGAGACCAGCCAGAGAACCAGGCAGAGAGTCCCAGAGACCAGACAGAGAACCAGGCAGAGAATCCCAGAGACCAGACAGACAATCAGGCAGAGAGTCCCAGAGACCAGACAGACAACCAGGCAGAGAGTCCCAGAGACCAGACAGACAACCAGGCAGAGAGTCCCAGAGACCAGACAGACAACCAGGCAGAGAGTCCCAGAGACCAGACAGACAACCAGGCAGAGAGTCCCAGAGACCAGACAGAAAACCAGGCAGAGAGTCCCAGAGACCAGACAGACAACCAGGCAGAGAGTCCCAGAGACCAGACAGACAACCAGGCAGAGAGTCCCAGAGACCAGACAGACAACCAGGCAGAGAGTCCCAGAGACCAGACAGACAACCAGGCAGAGTCCCAGAGACCAGACAGAAAACCAGGCAGAAAGTCCCAGAGACCAGACAGACAACCAGGCAGAGAGTCCCAGAGACCAGACAGAGAACCAGGCAGAGAGTCCCAGAGACCAGACAGACAACCAGGCAGAGAGTCCCAGAGACCTGACAAACAACCAGGCAGAGAGTCCCAGAAACAAGGGTCTATTAGAACTGGAACAGCACTCAGTCAATAAAATAGTCTTCACAAGAGAACAGAATGGGGGACTCAGTCTGTTCAGTCCAGATCAGCTGCCTCCCTCTCATGCCTTCCCTCTTACTCTACTGGGCTACTCAGGCAGCGGGTTGCACTTGGCATCTGTCCAATAAATGCGCATGCAGGCGGGTGGGTGGGCGGTTGGCTTGTTAAAAGATTGGACGCTGAATTGAAGCCCTCCGCTGTGGAGCCGAGATAGAGGCTGGAGAAGATGTCTCGGTGACAGTGAACTAAAGCCCTCCGCTGTGGAGCCGAGATCGAGGCTGGAGAAGATGTCTCGGTGACGGTGAACTGAAGCCCTCCGTTGTGGAGCCGAGATCGAGGCTTGGAGAAGATGTCTCGGTGACGGTGAACTGAAGCCCTCCGCTGTGGAGCCGAGATCGAGGCTGGAGAAGATGTCTCGGTGACGGTGAACTGAAGCCCTCCACTGTGGAGCTGAGATCGAGGCTGGAGATGTCTCGGTGATGGTGAGGTTAAGTGAGGTGAGGTTAAAGCAGCGCTAGTGCCAAGCCTGCCGATCTGGCAAGACGTGGTCAAGCAGCCAGACAGACACAGTCTCTCAGGTCAGCTCAGTGCAGAGCAGAGAGAACGGCTCAGGATCAGAGGCAGAGGGTTTGGTTTGTACAGCCCTCTTTTCCATGGGACTTAATAATACCGTCCCCTCAGAGTTCTCCTCTCACAGTGAGACTAGCTGGAGTCATATCTGCAGGACAATACCACAGAGCTGTCTTTACAACTGACTTCCAAGCAGCAGCTAAATACACTACAGTGGTACCATGTCAGGGTATAATGGTATATGACAGTGGTACCATGTAAGGGTATATTACAGTGGTACCATGTAAGGGTATAATGGTATATGACAGTGGTACCATGTAAGGGTATATTACAGTGGTACCATGTAAGGGTATAATGGTATATGACAGTGGTACCATGTAAGGGTATATTACAGTGGTACCATGTAAGGGTATAATGGTATATGACAGTGGTACCATGTAAGGGTATATTACAGTGGTACCATGTAAGGGTATAATGGTATATGACAGTGGTACCATGTAAGGGTATATTACAGTGGTACCATGTAAGGGTATAATGGTATATGACAGTGGTACCATGTAAGGGTATATTACAGTGGTACCATGTAAGGGTATAATGGTATATGACAGTGGTACCATGTAAGGGTATATTACAGTGGTACCATGTAAGGGTATAATGGTATATGACAGTGGTACCATGTAAGGGTATATGACAGTGGTACCATGTGAGGGTATATGACAGTGGTAACATGTAAGGGTATATGACAGTGGTACCATGTAAGGGTATATGACAGTGGTGCCATGTAAGGGTATATGACAGTGGTACCATGTAAGGGTATATGACAGTGGTACCATGTAAGGGTATATGACAGTGGTACCATGTAAGGGTATATGACAGTGGTGCCATGTAAGGGTATATGACAGTGGTACCATACATTATTAAATACAAATACACACTTAAGCATGTTTGTTATGACTGGTTCTGTATCTGAGGTCCATTGTTTTCATACAGCTGGCAGGTTGGAGAAAGAGCCTGCCTTAGTATTGTGTGTGTGTGCACGCACGCACACACACACACACACACACACACACACACCCTTCTGGCAGCTGTGCTTCCTAATTTATATGATGACATAAAACAAGTCTCAACCAACGAACCCCACATCAAATGCCTTTCAAGGGCCTGGCTTTTCATATAAAGAGTATTAAGAGTGTAAATATTGACATGGTTTCCAGGATACAGCCCTCTCTTCCATGCTGCTGGAGCACCAGAACATGACCGATGTGGTGGGACTTAGGAAGACAAGTAGAAAGTGGAGGTGTGACTCATGCTGAGTTTTAAACAGGATAATAAAAGCACAGCACTCTTATTTTCTGACATGTCTTGTCTGTGTAAACCAAGGCCACTGTGATGGGAGACAGCATGGCAGGCAGCAGCACAGCTCACACAGATACAGCAGCTACAGGTCTGTTCTATAGCAGTCACTGATGGAAAGGAGACGGATCTCTACGTCATGGGGTGAAGTTAAACTACTTCATCGTGGCCCCAGGGTATCTTACCTGGACATCCAGATGCCTAGCAACACAAGCCTGAGCCTGCATGGAAATGACTGACACAAAAACCCTACCCTGTCAATGACGGAAAAACGTCCAGCATTACATCAGAGGGGAATTCAAAGGCAGTTATCAGGGCGTCTGTCTAGACCTTTCTTGTGAAGGATTACCTGAAGGTGCTTTCCTCACCACTATTACATACTGACCTTTCTTGTGAAGGATTACCTGAAGGTGCTTTCCTCACCACTATTACATACTGACCTTTCTTGTGAAGGATTACCTGAAGGTGCTTTCCTCACCACTATCACATACTGACCTTTCTGCAACTGCTACATTCATGTTTGGACATTTAAATAAATGATATATCCTCATTGATTGTTGAAGAATATAACTTCTGAACACGTCAAGAGCTTTAGTTCACCCGTCAATACCTAACATATAAGCTTGTTCACTTCATTGTATTTAAACAATGTAATTGTTAACACTGTATAGATTCAAAAACATGGTTCCAACTATCATTCTGATATCACGGATGGTCAGTCCTTGTATCCATAGCTCTGTCTATGTGAGTGAGATTACAATTCTCTAGCCTCGTTCCTCAGCTGTTTACCAAAACAGTGGGCGGTGACCATTTGTAATTGTCCCTTTCACTACGTCCCTAATAAAGCTGGGTCAGACACATATCAAACACTTGAGCTCCACTCAATATAGTTTGCCCCATAAAATGAAACCAATAGAATAGTCCCCAAAACTCCAAGCTAAATCAAACGCACAGGTCTGACTCCACATTTCTTTTTCATGAATTTTATAGCCAATGTTTTACTTTCTGGCTGTGCTATCTAGTGGAAACCAACTGAGAGGGATTTCCCTATGTCTCATGCCACCCAGAGGTGTGGCTGATCTCAACTGAATAACAGCACCCAAAACACCATGAAGCCAAGTGTCAGCCAGAGGTGTGACTGATCTCAACTGAATCACAGCACCCAAAACACCATGAAGCCAAGTGTCAGCCAGAGGTGTGACTGATCTCAACTGAATCACAGCACCCGAAACACCATGAAGCCAAGTGTCAGCCAGAGGTGTGACTGACCTCAACTGAATCACAGCACCCAAAACACCATGGAGCCAAGTGTCAGCCAGAGGTGTGACTGATCTCAACTGAATCACAGCACCCAAAACACCATGAAGCCAAATGTCAGCCAGAGAACTGGGCATGTAATACAGTATATTGACTTGTACAAACAAGCCAGTCAATTCCACCTTCAACGATTGAAATGTGTGGATGCTTTGGTGCCATCTAGTGACCAAGAATGAAAATCTATCTAGATGGGGTCGGCAACAGGTTGCCTGTTTAAAAATATATTTTCGCTATCTATTTAATTCAGGAAATCTGTTTCCAAGTAGTCTCACAAATAAAAAAAGAGACGTGATCGTGTTTCAACATAATAAAGGTATGGAATTATTGTTATTTTTAAATACAACCTCTTGTTGGGCTTAGTTGTGGTCAATTTGCAGTGTACAAATTATTAGAATTATTAGATAACCCCCGACCCCCCCACACTCTCTATGAGAAACTTTTGGAATTGGAATTTCAGTTCACTTCCTGAACTGACTCAATTAATACAATGGAATGAACTCCAACCCTGATAGATATGCATTATTGTTCCTCCACAGTCAATGTACCTCAGTTCAGATCTTATGACATTGTAGTTGTAGGAGATAGTCTTCAAGGTATGATAACGCACCATGCACTACAGCAATGTACATGCAGATAGACCGACTGACGGCCATACCTGAGCTGGGCTTTGAGCTCTGTGAAGCAGGGTCTCTTGCTAGGGTCGTAGGCCCAGCACTTGGTCATCAGGCTGTACAGGGTAGGGGGGCAGTTGTGGGGCATGGCCAGACGCTCTCCGTTCTCTATCCGCCCGATGACATCGTTGTTCTTCACCCCCTGGAAGGGTTTGACTCCGTAGATGAGGATCTCCCACATACACACACCTGGAGTACAGAGAAACATATATATACATATTTAAACCCTAATTTATCAGCTAATAACATACAGCCTTGAACTTAAAAGTTTTAGAGCACTGTTGGAGAAGTACTGTATCAAATTCCCATACTCACCAAACATCCACACGTCACTGGCTGAGGTAAAGCGTCTGAAGTTAATAGACTCTGGCGCCATCCATTTGATAGGCAGTTTCCCTTTGGAGGCTGGGAGGAGAGGTGAAAGCAAGACTTAGATTGTTTGTGATCAAATGTTTTTATTGTGATTGATTAGACAGGTACACATGAACAATGCAACAAGTAACAAGACAAACACTTCCCCTCCCACAGGACTTCCCTAAGCCATAGTTAGATGAGTGGTTCACAATAGCAGTCTCACAGAGTCATACGCTGATGAAAAGAGCTGTTGAGTTTCTTTCACTCGCCCCATGCATACATGCAACAGATATTTCCATGTTTATAATGTCCATGAATGACAGCAGCCACAGCTGTCTGCTTAAAGAGAGAGGAGCCTAATGAATGACTTACTGATAACATAAACAGCAGAAAGTGATCTCCTCTGGTATGCTGACTGTGGACAGTTAGTCTCCAGAACAGGTGAAACTCCTACCTTTGTAATAGGAGCTGTCCTCCATGTATCGAGACAAGCCAAAGTCTCCCAGTTTAACACAGTCCACTGAGGATACCAGCACGTTCCTGGCAGCTATATCCCTTCAAGACACAGACATGGTTACAATGGAGAAGAGAAGAGTAGTGTGTTTACAGGAAACGCACCAAAGCCATGTTAATAAGGCTAGATTGGGGTGAGGGCTTACCTATGTACAAACCGCTTGCTCTCCAGGTAGGAAAGTGCTGTGCTTAGCTGGAAAGCATAGAGAATCAGTGATGCCAAGTCCAAGTTGTATTTTCTCACTTGCAGGAAGGAGCGTAGCTGTAAAGATGGAAGAGAAAACAAAAGATAATACTCACTTTAGCCTGTACCTTACATACAGGGATGGTTTAATGCAGGAGCTTCCTGGGGCTGAAGCCCCTGGACACAGGCCTGTTGGGGGCCCGAGAGAGGAACAAAAACATTTAAAATGTATAGTAATAATAAAGGAGATGTATACAGTATTTATAAATATGTAGTATATATTTGGAGTGTAGACAGCCTGATGCCGTTCTGCTAATCATCAGATGGGGGGAAGAGAGGAGGTAGGGGGTGCCATGTGGGTAACTGGGGGCCCTGCCTTGATTGGGTAACTAATGAATTTAGTGTGCGAAAATTCTAAAAACATCTCTGCTCAACTGTAGCCTATGCCACATGCCAAATGTTATTCTGGCTTTAGGGCCTCTTTCCTCAACAGTAAATGTAACACGCTTCCAATTGCATCTTTGTTCATGGATTTGTTTACAGAAAATGATGGTGTACCGGGAAGGAAGGGCTATAGAAAAAACAAAGTCTGGGGCCTAATGATTTCTTAATCTGACCCTGATCACATATAACATAGACTGCCTTCTACAGTGTACTGTTTAAACCTCGAAATTGAACCTTGAATGTGATGCCTCTATCCACCACTAGATGGCAATCCCTAACAGCTGAAACCATGTGAAAGGTAGAAGTACCATCCAAGACTAAATGGGTGAAAACAATCTAAAAACTCAAATTACAGTACTCTTCAGCATGATCCATAGGTTACTGTTACAGAGCCTGAGGTCATCACCGTTAAACTGATTCCTGTATTAAAGCACTGTATTGTGTGTGTGTTCTGTACCTCTCCCAGTGTACACAGCTCCATGATGATCCACACGGGGTTTTCTGTGATCACTCCAATCAGCTTCACTATGTGGGGGTGGTCAAACTGACGCATGGTCACTGCATGGGGACAACATGCACACACACACAGACACACACACACAGTCTATTCACTGTAATTGAATAGACCAGGGATTAGCTAGGCTACGGTTTATAGAATCAGGTTACTGTATGTAGGGCGAAAAGGTAGAGTGGAAAATGAAGACTGATTATATAGTGGATTATCATTCATGTTGATAATAAATATCAAGGCTGTTATGAAGGAAGCAGGCCCATGTTTACAGTGGGCTATTTTAGGGTTGACTTAGACTCAAACCGCCATCTTTGTTTTTTTCTCAGATAACATGTCATCGACCCTGCTCCTGCTGAGCACCCCGTGAGGAGAGGAGGGGACAGGAGAAGGGAGGAGGGGAGAGAGGAAGGGAGAGAGGAGGGGAGGAGAGGCTGGGGTTATAGGAGAGGAGGGGGCAGGATGGGAGGAGAGGACAGGAGAGGAAGGGAGGAGGGGAAAGAGGAAGGGATAGAGGAGGGGAGGAGAGGCTGGAATTAGAGGAGAGGAGGGGACAGGAGGGGAGGAGAGGAGGGGAGGAGGAGACAGGAGAGGAAGAGAGGAGAAGGGAGGAGGGGACAGGAGAGGAAGGGAGGAGGGGAGAGAGGAAGGGATAGAGGAGGGGAGGAGAGGCTGGGATTAGAGGAGAGGAGGGGACAGGAGGGGAGGAGAGGAGGGGAGGAGGAGACAGGAGAGGAAGAGAGGAGAAGGGAGGAGGGGACAGGAGAGGAAGGGAGGAGGGGAGAGAGGAAGGGATAGAGGAGGGGAGGAGAGGCTGGGATTAGAGGAGAGGAGGGTACAGGAGGGGAGGAGAGGAGGGGACAGGAGGGGAGGAGAGGACAGGAGAGGAGGGGAGGACAGGAGAGGAGGGGAGATAGTTTACAGTGGTGATGTGCTATTTGATGTGTTTTAGAGCAGTGTGTGTGTAGGTGTGTGTTTGGATTTTGTCTCTCTGTGTGTGTGCGTCCATGTGTGTAGTGTTCGAGAGAGAGTGTGTGTGGGCGCATGCACGCATGTGTGTGTGTGTGTCTCAGACTTCAGCAAGGGGAAGGGAAGGGGTGTGTGTCTCAGACTTCAGCAAGGGGAAGGGAAGGAGTGTGTGTCAGACTTCAGCAAGGGGAAGGGAAGGGGTGTGTGTCAGACTTCAGCAAGGGGAAGGGAAGGGGTGTGTGTCTCAGACTTCAGCAAGGGGAAGGGAAGGGGTGTGTGTCAGACTTCAGCAAGGGGAAGGGAAGGGGTGTGTGTCAGACTTCAGCAAGGGGAAGGGAAGGGGTGTGTGTCAGACTTCAGCAAGGGGAAGGGAAGGGGTGTGTGTCTCAGACTTCAGCAAGGGGAAGGGAAGGGGTGTGTGTCAGACTTCAGCAAGGGGAAGGGAAGGGGTGTGTGTCAGACTTCAGCAAGGGGAAGGGAAGGGGTGTGTGTCAGACTTCAGCAAGGGGAAGGGAAAGGGTGTGTGTCAGACTTCAGCAAGGGGAAGGGAAGGGGTGTGTGTTGCACGTGGGATATCAGCAGGACTGTACTAGTGTAAACCCACTTTCTCAAAACCCATCCCTCTCTAAAGCAGTGTTCTGTCCTCCCCAGTCCCCCTGCAGCCTCCACACATTCCTGCTGTGTTTTCATACATGGGGGTTTAGCTCAGTCCCACCTTGTCTGGGCATTTCATCTGGATAAAGGAGCCTCTCTCTCTGTCAGAACCACTGGAGCTGAAGACCAGTCTTCTGCTGTTCAAAAGCCCACTGGAGATGAAGACCAGTCTTCTGCTGTTCAAAAACCCACTGGAGATGAAGAGCAGTCTTCTGCTGTTCAAAAACCCACTGGAGATGAAGACCAGTCTTCTGCTGATCAAAAACCCACTGGAGATGAAGACCAGTCTTCTGCTGTTCAAAAACCCACTGGAGCTGAAGACCAGTCTTCTGCTGTTCAAAAACCCACTGCTACACTAAGGTCGCATCACAAATGGCACCCTAATCCCTATAAAGTGCACTATATAGGAAATAGGGTGCCATTTGGGCTGCATTCTAAATCTCTGCATGTGGTGCCCTAAAAAGGTAGAAATATCTGTCTGAGATTGCTATGCTGAGAATGCGCCCTAGACACAAACCAAAAGGTCATGTGTTCTACCCTCAGTAGTATACACACAACTGATGTATGAAGAGCAAGAGGTCGTATGTGCTGTGATCAAGAAGGACGACAGGAGGAGGTGTGTTACTTACGAGCTTCTTGTAAGAACTTCTCCCTGACACTATCAGAGGTGCAGTTCTTACACGTCTTGATGGCCACAGACAGAGCAGGGTTTTCCTACAGAGAGAAATAAAACATCAGAAAATGGTCCTTTAAATAAATCAAGTCTAACAGGATTGTGTCTTGTTTTTCCACAAATGTGTAGGCTCCCTATTCCCTATGTAGAGCATTTATTTAGAACAGGGCCCATAGGGATACCCATAGGGCTCTGGTCAAAAGCAGTCGGCTAAATAGGGAATAGGGAGCCATTTGGGACACAGCCTAGGCCTACCGGGCTCATGTAGACTCCCTGGTGGACGTCCCCGAACTGTCCCTCTCCGATACAGCGACCCAGCTCAATCCTCTGTCTCTGAATCTCATAGTCCCTGGCTGGATACAACACACAGCATTAGACACACTGACTGTATAATCTCATAGTCCCTGGCTGGATACAACACACAGCATTAGACACACTGACTGTATAATCTCATAGTCCCTGGCTGGATACAACACACAGCATTAGACACACTGACTGTATAATCTCATAGTCCCTGGCTGGATACAACACACAGCATTAGACACACTGACTGTATAATCTCATAGTCCCTGGCTGGATACAACACACAGCATTAGACACACTGACTGTATAATCTCATAGTCCCTGGCTGGATACAACACACAGCATTAGACACACTGACTGTATAATCTCATAGTCCCTGGCTGTGTACAACACATAGCATTAGACACACTGACTTTATAATCTCATAGTCCCTGGCCGGGTACAACACAGCATTAGACACACTGACTGTATAATCTCATAGTCCCTGGCTGGATACAACACACAGCATTAGACACACTGACTGTATAATCTCATAGTCCCTGGCTGGATACAACACACAGCATTAGACACACTGACTGTATAATCTCATAGTCCCTGGCTGGATACAACACACAGCATTAGACACACTGACTGTATAATCTCATAGTCCCTGGATGGATACAACACACAGCATTAGACACACTGACTGTATAATCTCATAGTCCCTGGCTGGATACAACACACAGCATTAGACACACTGACTGTATAATCTCATAGTCCCTGGCTGGGTACAACACACAGCATTAGACACACTGACTGTATAATCTCATAGTCCCTGGCTGGATACAACACACAGCATTAGACACACTGACTGTATGATCTCATAGTCCCTGGCTGGGTACAACACAGCATTAGACACACTGACTTTATAATCTCATAGTCCCTGGCCGGGTACAACACAGCATTAGACACACTGACTGTATAATCTCATAGTCCCTGGCTGGATACAACAAACAGCATTAGACACACTGACTGTATAATCTCATAGTCCCTGGATGGATACAACACACAGCATTAGACACACTGACTGTATAATCTCATAGTCCCTGGCTGGATACAACACACAGCATTAGACACACTGACTGTATGATCTCATAGTCCCTGGCTGGGTACAACACACAGCATTAAACACACTGACATTATAATCTCATAGTCCCTGGCTGGGTACAACACAGCATTAGACACACTGACTTCATATCAACGGGTGGTATGGACGTCCGATTGATTGTGAAATCAATCTGGTTTTAGCTGATCACTGAAGATCACAGTACAGCATGCAAGCATGCAATTCCATTCAAATCAGGACTGCCAAGGCTGTCCATGGATTTGCATGCAATGGCTGATTTGTTGAATAAATACAATCATATTGTCAATATGAAATCACCATGCAAAAAGTTTCACCAGACATGCCAAGCCATAATCATATTTTACCCTTGAAATGTAAAACATTGTTAAACAGTATGATGGTGTCAAATGATCTTTGTTTTCTTCTTAACTTTGCATATATTCTGGAGGGCCAGTGAGTGGCCCTGATGCAGCAGTACTGTGTCTGACTAGTGGCTGTGGTCTCTTCCATCCATAACGGGTCAATAGGACAGCCTGGCTGCACTATTCATCTTTCTCTGGGCTGGACAGTGTCTATTCACCAACAATCAAAACACTACATCTACTGCTATTTTGGCCAAATGAAAGAAAATGACAGAAACACAATCACACAAGTCAAACCAGAGGTAGACCTGGGTGAAATGGTAAATACCTCCAGATACCTGATGTAGCATGGATATTGATTGGCCTTGTGCGACCACTCCATTGGTTCAATTGCACACTAAATCAAGTGTAGCTCAAGTAGTTGAAGGTATTTAACATATATGTTTGACCCTGGTCTGACAACCACAATACAACCAAAAGGCAATCCTCAAGTACAGGGCTGAGACGCACACCATTACCTTCCTCTAGTCCATAGTATTCTGCTGGGCAGTTCATGTGAGGAGAAATCTTTTAGAGGGTACATCAACATTGGAGGAACATAACTTTTAAAATGGTTTAAACTGTACGAAAGGTCCCTCCCTCTTCCCTTGTCCCTGGTTTGGAGAAACACATGACTAAGTAAGAGTGCTTTTCTGGCAAAGGGGAGTGACATTTGTTGCATGTAGAAGACAGTCAGTGCAAACGAACTGCAGAGAGATTAATACCCTTGGACTACACTGCCATTTGTCAGCAGCCTCTGTGGCTGGCTGGCTGGGTGTGTGTGTGTGTGTGTGTGTGTGTGTGTGTGTGTGTGTGTGTGTGTGTGTGTGTGTGTGTGTGTGTGTGTGTGTGTGTGTGTGTGTGTGTGTGTGTGTGTGTGTGTGTGTGTACACATAATATAAACGGCTAGCGTTTCAGGCTATGTTAACTACTTCTCCACTGTTATGATATAAAGTAAACTATGGAGTCGTGTGGAGGACAATCTTAGAAAAAAGATTTCCAAAGGGGTTCTTCAGCTGTCCTCATAGAAGAACCCTTTTTGGTTCCAGGCAGAACACTTTTTGGGGTTCCAGGTAGAACCTAGTGTTATTCAAAGGGTTTTCCTATGGTTTTCCTACGGGGAAAGCCGAAGAACCATTTTAGGTTCTACATACAGTCGAAGTCGGAAGTTTACATACACCTTAGCCAAACACATTTAAACTCAGTTTGTAAAAATTCATGACATTTAATCAGTTAAAATTCCGTCTTAGGTCAGTTAGGATCATCACATTTAAGAATGTGAAATGTCAGAATAATAGTAGAGAGAATTATTTATTTCAGCTTATATTTATTTCATCACATTCCCAGTGGGTCAGAAGTTTACATACACTCAATTAGAATTTGGTAGCATTGGCTTTAAATTGTTTAACTTGGGTCAAACGTTTTGGGTAGCCTTCCACAAGCTTCCCACAATAAGTTGGGTGAATGTTGGCCCATTCCTCCTGACAGAGCTGGTGTAACTGAGTCAGGTTTGTAGGCCTCCTTGCTTGCACACGCTTTTTCAGTTATGCCCACAAATGTTCTATAGGATGGAGGTCAGGGCTTTGTGATGGCCACTCCAATACCTTGACTTTGTTGTCCTTAAGCCATTTTGCCACAACTTTGGAAGTATGCTTCGGGTCATTGTCCATTTGGAAGACCCATTTGCGGCCAAGCTTTAACTTCCTGACAAATCAAAAAATGTCAGTCTCTCGATGTGCAAAACTGATAGAGACATACCCCAAGCGACTTACAGCTGTAATCGCAGCAAAAGGTGGCGCTACAAAGTATTAACTTAAGGGGGCGGAATAATTTTGCACACCCAATTTTTCAATTTTTGATTAGTTAAAAAAGTTTGAAATATCCAATAAATGTCGTTCCACTTCATGATTGTGTCCCACTTGTTGATTCTTCACAAAAAAATACAGTTTTATATCTTTATGTTTGAAGCCTGAAATGTGGCAAAAGGTCGCAAAGTTCAAGGGGGCCGAATACTTTCGCAAGGCACTGTATATATATATTGACTTTTATATATATATAAAACAATGGCCGGAGTTGAATGGAACACCTTAGTGACTGTTCCCTCTGCTCTATACAATCAATACATATCTGTTTATTTTATGTGATGATAAAAGGCTCTTACAATACAAATATTTTTTAAATGTTTTCTTTCACAGTGATAGCGACTCCGACTGGGAGCCCCCGGTGCCAAGCTGCCCGCTCTACCTGTGCCCCCAGTGGTGTTCATATGCCACAGTTCATTACTGCAGGCATGACTGTGCCTCAGGGCCAAAAGGGCACAGCATGGAGGCGTCGTTGTGTTCTGTGTCGCATGAAATGTACCACTTGTTTAGTTTGCCTCTGCTTTACATCAGAAAGAGACTGCTTTGGGACATGGCACAGGCAACAAAATATTATGACGGGGACTTCCAAGGGGTGTACTGTTTTTTTTAAACATTTATTTTCTAATATTTTTTAAAACATTTTTTTTGTGTGTGTGTGTTAGAATTGCTTTTTGATATGTTGTATATAGTTATTTGCACTGTTTTATATAGTTATAGGTCATTTCACTACTTGGATAGTTATATAGTTATAGGTCATTTCGCCACTTGGGTACATTTGGGCAACTTGTGTGGGGACACCTGGGTGACTTCAAATGTCATGTAGCTCACCCATTCCTGAAGTTATCAGTCTGAAACTTTGCACACCTACAGTTGCCCTCTTGTGTTATCCATCAAAATGATCTCCAGCATCCTATCTGACTGTGTGGCTATTCTAGTACATGTGAAAGATGATACTACAACAATAAAAAACAGAAAACGTCTGCTCTTTCTTTCTCTTTTCTTCCACCAGATCTACTGTGTTATATTTTCCTACATCCAATTAACATTTCCACAAACTTCAGAATGTTTCTATTCAAATGATACCAATAATATGCATATCCTTGCCTCTGGGGCTGAGCTACAGGCAGTTCGATTTGGGTATGTCTTCAGGCGGAAATTGAGAACAAATGGATGCAGCCATAACAGGTTTTAAGCCATTTTGCCACAACTTTGGAAGTATGCTTCGGGTCATTGTCCATTTGGAAGACCCATTTGTGACCAAGCTTTAACTTCCTGACTGATGTCTTGAGATGTTGCTTCAATATATCCACATTATGTTCCTTCCTCATGAAGCCATCTATTTTGTGAAGTGCACCAGTCCCTCCTGCAGCAAAGACATCCCTACAACATGATGCTGCCACCCCCGTGCTTCACGGTTTGGGATGGTATTCTTCAGCATGCAAGCCTCCCCTTTTTACTCCAAACATAACGATGGTCATTATGGCCAAACAGTTTTATTTTTGTTTCTTCAGACCAGATGACATTTCTCCAAAAAGTACAATCTTTGTCCACATGTGCAGTTGCAAACCGTAGTCTGGCTTTTTACGGAGGTTTTGGAGCAGTGGCTTCTTCCTTGCTGAGCGGCCTTTCAGGTTATGTCGATAAAGGACTTGTTTAACTGTGGATATAGATACTTTTGTATCTGTTTCCTCCAGCATCTTCACAAGGTCCTTTACTGTTGTTCTGGGATTGATTAGCACTTTTCATCTCTAGGAGACAGAACGCATCTCCTTCCTGAGCTGTATGTGGTCCCATGATGTTTATACTTGCGTACTATTGTTTGTACAGATGAACGTGGTACCTCAGGTGTTTGGAAATTACTCCCAAGGATGAATCAGACTTGTGGATGTCTACAATTGTTTTTCGGAGGTCTTGGCTGATTTCTTTAGATTTTCCCATGATGTCAAGCAAAGAGGCACTGAGTTTGAAGGTAGACCTTGAAATACATCCACAGGTACACCTCCACTTGACTCAAATTATGTCAATTAGCCTATCAGAAGCTTCTAAAGCCAGTACTTCATTGTCTGGAATTTTTCAAGCTGTTTAACTTCTTCGATATAGGGGGCGCTCTTTTAATTTTTGGATAAAAAAACGTTCCCGTTTTAAACAAGATATTTTGTCACGAAAAGATGCTCGACTATGCATATAATTGACAGCTTTGGAAAGAAAACACTCTGACGTTTCCAACACTGCAAAGATATTGTCTGTGAGTGCCACAGAACTAATGCTACAGGCGAAACCAAGATGAAATTTCATACAGGAAGTGCCCCAGATTTTGAATGCGCTGTGTTCCAATGTCTCCTTATATGGCTGTGAATGCGCCAGGAATGAGCCTACACTTTCTGTCGTTTCCCCAAGGTGTCTGCAGCATTGTGACGTATTTGTAGGCATATCATTGGAAGATTGACCATAAGAGACTACATTTACCAGGTGCCCGCTTGGTGTCCTCCATCGAAATTATTGCGTAATCTCCAGCTGCGTGCATTTTTCCATTTGGTTCAGAGGAGAAACCAAACTGCCACGAATGATTTATCATCGAATAGATATGTGAAAAACACCTTGAGGATTGATTCTAAACAACCTTTGCCATGTTTCTGTCGATATTATGGAGTTAATTTGGAAAAAAGTTTGGCGTTGTAATGACAGAATTTTTATTTTTTTTTCTTAGCCAAACGTGATGAACAAAACGGAGTGATTTCTCCTACACAAATAATATTTTTGGAAAAACTTAACATTTGCTATCTAACTGAGAGTCTCCTCATTGAAAACATCCGAAGTTCTTCAAAGGTAAATTATTTTAGTTGAATGCTTTTCTTGTTTTTGTGAAAATGTTGCCTGCTGAATGCTAGGCTTAATGCTATGCTAGCTATCAATACTCTTACACAAATGCGTGTGTAGCTATGGTTGAAAAGCATATTTTGAAAATCTGAGATGACAGTGTTGTTAACAAAAGGCTAAGCTTGTGAGCCAATATACTTATTTCATTTCATTTGCGATTTTCATGAATAGTTAACGTTGCGTTATGGTAATGAGCTTGAGGCTATGATTACGCTCCCGGATACGTGATTGCTCGACGCAAGAAGTTAAAGGCACAGTCAACTTAGTCTATGTAAACTTCTGACCCACTGGAATTGTGATACAGTGAATTATAACTGAAATAATCCATCTGTAAACAATTGTTGGAAAAATGACATGCACAAAGTAGATGTCCTAACCGACTTGACAAAACTATAGTTTGTAAACAAGACATTTGTGGAGTGGTTGAAAAAAGTTAATGACTCCAACCTAAGTGTATGTAAACTAGTTTTAATGACTCCAACCTAAGTGTATGTAAACTAGTTTTAATGACTCCAACCTAAGTGTATGTAAACTAGTTTTAATGACTCCAACCTAAGTGTGTGTAAACTAGTTTTAATGACTCCAACCTAAGTGTATGTAAACTAGTTTTAATGACTCCAACCTAAGTGTATGTAAACTAGTTTTAATGACTCCAACCTAAGTGTATGTAAACTAGTTTTAATGACTCCAACCTAAGTATATGTAAACTAGTTTTAATGACTCCAACCTAAGTGTATGTAAACTAGTTTTAATGACTCCAACCTAAGTGTATGTAAACTAGTTTTAATGACTCCAACCTAAGTGTATGTAAACTAGTTTTAATGACTCCAACCTAAGTATATGTAAACTAGTTTTAATGACTCCAACCTAAGTGTATGTAAACCAGTTTTAATGACTCCAACCTAAGTGTATGTAAACTAGTTTTAATGACTCCAACCTAAGTGTATGTAAACTAGTTTTAATGACTCCAACCTAAGTGTATGTAAACTAGTTTTAATGACTCCAACCTAAGTGTATGTAAACTAGTTTTAATGACTCCAACCTAAGTGTATGTAAACTAGTTTTAATGACTCCAACCTAAGTGTATGTAAACTAGTTTTAATGACTCCAACCTAAGTGTATGTAAACTAGTTTTAATGACTCCAACCTAAGTGTATGTAAACTAGTTTTAATGACTCCAACCTAAGTGTATGTAAACTAGTTTTAATGACTCCAACCTAAGTGTATGTAAACTCCCCACTTCAACTGTAACACCTTTTTTCCCCAAAGAGTGAAGGACAAAGGACAGATACGTCATGAAAATGAAATGTTGAGAGGAAACGGTTTGAGCAGCAGAAGACACAATCACAGCCAACTCATTCTACTAATAGTGATCGACAGATCCACCTCATGCACTCTGTGTTGGGTATTCTCCGTGTAAATATGATTCTAGCTTTTTGTGAACTACTCTCTATCAACAGTAATAGATACATTAAAGATGAACATAAAATAATTGAGAAACATTATTGCCTCTTGAATACTAGTTAAGTGAAGAACAACCTAAATAAAACTGCCACAGATGTAGTAGCAAAAACCTGACCTCTGAAGAACTGAAAGATGCCTAACACCAACTTGACCTCTGTAGCTTTGGTGCTTTCAGAGAACTCCAGTCTCAATGACCCCAGGAAGGCAGAATGTGGTAACAGCCAATCAGAAAGTGGGGCACACTTCTCCAAACTGGGTTAAAGCTGTACACTAGAGGCCACGATCAAAGGCCCACGGGGTCTGGAGAGAACATCTGGTCTGCAGCTCACCACTGAGACGCTCTAAAACCCAGCACCGCTGTCTGTTGCTGCCTCCCTCATCCTCCTCAGCACATCCCTTACTTACTCCCTGTGTGACAGATGCTACGGTACTCACTGGAGGGCATGGTGTAGGTATCCTCATCATCTATGATCTCTGCATAGTCGTCTGTCTCTGGGGAAAAAAGAGAGCGACACAGTGAGAGAGGGAGAGATAGAGAGAGGTGAGGATAATGAACAGCAGCATTCTGACTCTAAGCAGGATAGCCCAACATGACAGACAGGAGTTAGGCTAGGCGTTAATCTAACTACGTCTAGACTTGTACTTAACTTACCTCTCGTACAATAAAGTCCCTTTACCAAAAACCCAGCATTTCAAAGTTGTTAACCCTTAATAACAACCCCCCC
>NW_022262717.1:80000-165385 GCF_002021735.2 Oncorhynchus kisutch
AAAACATAGAATACCCACCCAACTCACGCCCTGACCATACTAAATAAAGACAAAACATAGACAACCCACCCAACTCACGCCCTGACCATACTAAATAAAGACAAAACATAGACAACCCACCCAAACTCACGCCCTGACCATACTAAATAAAGACAAAACATAGACAACCCACCCAACTCACGCCCTGACCATACTAAATAAAGACAAAACATAGAATATCCACCCAACTCACGCCCTGACCATACTAAATAAAGACAAAACATAGACAACCCACCCAACTCACGCCCTGACCATACTAAATAAAGACAAAACATAGAATATCCACCCAACTCACGCCCTGACCATACTAAATAAAGACAAAACATAGACAACCCACCCAACTCACGCCCTGACCATACTAAATAAAGACAAAACATAGACAACCACCCAACTCACGCCCTGACCATACTAAATAAAGACAAAACATAGAATACCCACCCAACTCACGCCCTGACCATACTAAATAAAGACAAAACATAGAATATCCACCCAACTCCCGCCCTGACCATACTAAATAAAGACAAAACATAGAATACCCACCCAACTCACGCCCTGACCATACTAAATAAAGACAAAACATAGAATATCCACCCAACTCCCGCCCTGACCATATTAAATAAAGACAAAACATAGAATACCCACCCAACTCACGCCCTGACCATACTAAATAAAGACAAAACATAGAATATCCACCCAACTCACGCCCTGACCATACTAAATAAAGACAAAACATAGAATATCCACCCAACTCACGCCCTGACCATACTAAATAAAGACAAAACATAGAATACCCACCCAACTCACGCCCTGACCATACTAAATAAAGACAAAACATAGACTGCCCACCCCAACTCACGCCCTGACCATACTAAATAAAGACAAAACATAGACTGCCCACCCCAACTCACGCCCTGACCATACTAAATAAAGACAAAACATAGAATACCCACCCAACTCACGCCCTGACCATACTAAATAAAGACAAAACATAGACAACCCACCCAACTCACGCCCTGACCATACTAAATAAAGACAAAACATAGACAACCCACCCAACTCACGCCCTGACCATACTAAATAAAGACAAAACATAGACAACCCACCCAACTCACGCCCTGACCATACTAAATAAAGACAAAACATAGAATATCCACCCAACTCCCGCCCTGACCATACTAAATAAAGACAAAACATAGAATACCCACCCAACTCACGCCCTGACCATACTAAATAAAGACAAAACATAGAATATCCACCCAACTCCCGCCCTGACCATACTAAATAAAGACAAAACATAGAATATCCACCCAACTCACGCCCTGACCATACTAAATAAAGACAAAACATAGAATACCCACCCAACTCACGCCCTGACCATACTAAATAAAGACAAAACATAGACTGCCCACCCCAACTCACGCCCTGACCATACTAAATAAAGACAAAACATAGACTGCCCACCCCAACTCACGCCCTGACCATACTAAATAAAGACAAAACATAGAATACCCACCCAACTCACGCCCTGACCATACTAAATAAAGACAAAACATAGACAACCCACCCAACTCACGCCCTGACCATACTAAATAAAGACAAAACATAGACAACCCACCCAACTCACGCCCTGACCATACTAAATAAAGACAAAACATAGAATATCCACCCAACTCACGCCCTGACCATACTAAATAAAGACAAAACATAGACTGCCCACCCAACTCACGCCCTGACCATACTAAATAAAGACAAAACAAAGAATATCCACCCAACTCACGCCCTGACCATACTAAATAAAGACAAAACATAGACAACCCACCCAACTCACGCCCTGACCATACTAAATAAAGACAAAACATAGAATATCCACCCAACTCACGCCCTGACCATACTAAATAAAGACAAAACATAGAATACCCACCCAACTCCCGCCCTGACCATACTAAATAAAGACAAAACATAGAATACCCACCCAACTCACGCCCTGACCATACTAAATAAAGACAAAACATAGAATATCCACCCAACTCCCCGCCCTGACCATACTAAATAAAGACAAAACATAGAATATCCACCCAACTCACGCCCTGACCATACTAAATAAAGACAAAACATAGAATACCCACCCAACTCACGCCCTGACCATACTAAATAAAGACAAAACATAGACTGCCCACCCCAACTCACGCCCTGACCATACTAAATAAAGACAAAACATAGACTGCCCACCCCAACTCACGCCCTGACCATACTAAATAAAGACAAAACATAGAATACCCACCCAACTCACGCCCTGACCATACTAAATAAAGACAAAACATAGACAACCCACCCAACTCACGCCCTGACCATACTAAATAAAGACAAAACATAGACAACCCACCCAACTCACGCCCTGACCATACTAAATAAAGACAAAACATAGACAACCCACCCAACTCACGCCCTGACCATACTAAATAAAGACAAAACATAGACAACCCACCCAACTCACGCCCTGACCATACTAAATAAAGACAAAACATAGACAACCCACCCAACTCACGCCCTGACCATACTAAATAAAGACAAAACATAGAATATCCACCCCAACTCACGCCCTGACCATACTAAATAAAGACAAAACATAGAATACCCACCCAACTCACGCCCTGACCATACTAAATAAAGACAAAACATAGAATACCCACCCAACTCACGCCCTGACCATACTAAATAAAGACAAAACATAGAATACCCACCCAACTCACGCCCTGACCATACTAAATAAAGACAAAACATAGACAACCCACCCAACTCACGCCCTGACCATACTAAATAAAGACAAAACATAGACAACCCACCCAACTCACGCCCTGACCATACTAAATAAAGACAAAACATAGACAACCCACCCAACTCCCGCCCTGACCATACTAAATAAAGACAAAACATAGACAACCCCACCCAACTCACGCCCTGACCATACTAAATAAAGACAAAACATAGACTGCCCACCACAACTCACGCCCTGACCATACTAAATAAAGACAAAACATAGACAACCCACCCAACTCACGCCCTGACCATACTAAATAAAGACAAAACATAGAATACCCACCCAACTCACGCCCTGACCATACTAAATAAAGACAAAACATAGAATACCCACCCAACTCACGCCCTGACCATACTAAATAAAGACAAAACATAGACAACCCACCCAACTCACGCCCTGACCATACTAAATAAAGACAAAACATAGACAACCCACCCAACTCACGCCCTGACCATACTAAATAAAGACAAAACATAGACAACCCACCCAACTCACGCCCTGACCATACTAAATAAAGACAAAACATAGAATACCCACCCAACTCCCGCCCTGACCATACTAAATAAAGACAAAACATAGACAACCCACCCAACTCACGCCCTGACCATACTAAATAAAGACAAAACATAGACAACCCACCCAACTCACGCCCTGACCATACTAAATAAAGACAAAACAAAGACAACCCACCCAACTCACGCCCTGACCATACTAAATAAAGACAAAACATAGACAACCCACCCAACTCACGCCCTGACCATACTAAATAAAGACAAAACATAGACAAACCCACCCAACTCACGCCCTGACCATACTAAATAAAGACAAAACATAGAATACCCACCCAACTCCCGCCCTGACCATACTAAATAAAGACAAAACATAGACAACCCACCCAACTCACGCCCTGACCATACTAAATAAAGACAAAACATAGAATACCCACCCAACTCACGCCCTGACCATACTAAATAAAGACAAAACATAGACAACCCACCCAACTCACGCCCTGACCATACTAAATAAAGACAAAACATAGAATACCCACCCAACTCACGCCCTGACCATACTAAATAAAGACAAAACATAGAATACCCACCCAACTCACGCCCTGACCATACTAAATAAAGACAAAACATAGAATACCCACCCAACTCACGCCCTGACCATACTAAATAAAGACAAAACATAGAATACCCACCCAACTCACGCCCTGACCATACTAAATAAAGACAAAACATAGACAACCCACCCAACTCACGCCCTGACCATACTAAATAAAGACAAAACATAGAATACCCACCCAACTCCCGCCCTGACCATACTAAATAAAGACAAAACATAGAATACCCACCCAACTCACGCCCTGACCATACTAAATAAAGACAAAACATAGACAACCCACCCAACTCACGCCCTGACCATACTAAATAAAGACAAAACATAGAATACCCACCCAACTCACGCCCTGACCATACTAAATAAAGACAAAACATAGAATACCCACCCAACTCACGCCCTGACCATACTAAATAAAGACAAAACATAGAATATCCACCCAACTCACGCCCTGACCATACTAAATAAAGACAAAACATAGACAACCCACCCAACTCACGCCCTGACCATACTAAATAAAGACAAAACATAGACAACCCACCCAACTCACGCCCTGACCATACTAAATAAAGACAAAACATAGAATACCCACCCAACTCCCGCCCTGACCATACTAAATAAAGACAAAACATAGACAACCCACCCAACTCCCGCCCTGACCATACTAAATAAAGACAAAACATAGAATATCCACCCAACTCACGCCCTGACCATACTAAATAAAGACAAAACATAGAATATCCACCCAACTCACGCCCTGACCATACTAAATAAAGACAAAACATAGACAACCCACCCAACTCACGCCCTGACCATACTAAATAAAGACAAAACATAGACAACCCACCCAACTCACGCCCTGACCATACTAAATAAAGACAAAACATAGAATACCCACCCAACTCCCGCCCTGACCATACTAAATAAAGACAAAACATAGACAACCCACCCAACTCCCGCCCTGACCATACTAAATAAAGACAAACATAGAATATCCACCCAACTCCCGCCCTGACCATACTAAATAAAGACAAAACATAGAATACCCACCCAACTCACGCCCTGACCATACTAAATAAAGACAAAACATAGAATACCCACCCAACTCACGCCCTGACCATACTAAATAAAGACAAAACATAGAATATCCACCCAACTCACGCCCTGACCATACTAAATAAAGACAAAACATAGACAACCCACCCAACTCACGCCCTGACCATACTAAATAAAGACAAAACATAGACAACCCACCCAACTCACGCCCTGACCATACTAAATAAAGACAAAACATAGAATACCCACCCAACTCCCGCCCTGACCATACTAAATAAAGACAAAACATAGACAACCCACCCAACTCCCGCCCTGACCATACTAAATAAAGACAAAACATAGAATATCCACCCAACTCACGCCCTGACCATACTAAATAAAGACAAAACATAGAATATCCACCCAACTCACGCCCTGACCATACTAAATAAAGACAAAACATAGACAACCCACCCAACTCACGCCCTGACCATACTAAATAAAGACAAAACATAGAATACCCACCCAACTCACGCCCTGACCATACTAAATAAAGACAAAACATAGAATATCCACCCAACTCCCGCCCTGACCATACTAAATAAAGACAAAACATAGAATATCCACCCAACTCCCGCCCTGACCATACTAAATAAAGACAAAACATAGAATACCCACCCAACTCACGCCCTGACCATACTAAATAAAGACAAAACATAGAATATCCACCCAACTCACGCCCTGACCATACTAAATAAAGACAAAACATAGAATATCCACCCAACTCACGCCCTGACCATACTAAATAAAGACAAAACATAGAATACCCACCCAACTCACGCCCTGACCATACTAAATAAAGACAAAACATAGAATACCCACCCAACTCACGCCCTGACCATACTAAATAAAGACAAAACATAGAATATCCACCCAACTCACGCCCTGACCATACTAAATAAAGACAAAACATAGACAACCCACCCAACTCACGCCCTGACCATACTAAATAAAGACAAAACATAGACAACCCACCCAACTCACGCCCTGACCATACTAAATAAAGACAAAACATAGACAACCCACCCAACTCCCGCCCTGACCATACTAAATAAAGACAAAACATAGAATACCCACCCAACTCACGCCCTGACCATACTAAATAAAGACAAAACATAGACAACCCACCCAACTCACGCCCTGACCATACTAAATAAAGACAAAACATAGACAACCCACCCAACTCCCGCCCTGACCATACTAAATAAAGACAAAACATAGAATATCCACCCAACTCACGCCCTGACCATACTAAATAAAGACAAAACATAGACAACCCACCCAACTCACGCCCTGACCATACTAAATAAAGACAAAACATAGACAACCCACCCAACTCACGCCCTGACCATACTAAATAAAGACAAAACATAGACAACCCACCCAACTCACGCCCTGACCATACTAAATAAAGACAAAACATAGAATATCCACCCAACTCCCGCCCTGACCATACTAAATAAAGACAAAACATAGACAACCCACCCAACTCACGCCCTGACCATACTAAATAAAGACAAAACATAGACAACCCACCCAACTCACGCCCTGACCATACTAAATAAAGACAAAACATAGAATATCCACCCAACTCACGCCCTGACCATACTAAATAAAGACAAAACATAGACAACCCACCCAACTCACGCCCTGACCATACTAAATAAAGACAAAACATAGACAACCCACCCCAACTCACGCCCTGACCATACTAAATAAAGACAAAACATAGACAACCCACCCAACTCACGCCCTGACCATACTAAATAAAGACAAAACATAGAATACCCACCCAACTCACGCCCTGACCATACTAAATAAAGACAAAACATAGACAACCCACCCAACTCACGCCCTGACCATACTAAATAAAGACAAAACATAGAATATCCACCCAACTCCCGCCCTGACCATACTAAATAAAGACAAAACATAGACAACCCACCCAACTCCCGCCCTGACCATACTAAATAAAGACAAAACATAGAATACCCACCCAACTCACGCCCTGACCATACTAAATAAAGACAAAACATAGACAACCCACCCAACTCACGCCCTGACCATACTAAATAAAGACAAAACATAGACAACCCACCCAACTCACGCCCTGACCATACTAAATAAAGACAAAACATAGACAACCCACCCAACTCACGCCCTGACCATACTAAATAAAGACAAAACATAGACAACCCACCCAACTCACGCCCTGACCATACTAAATAAAGACAAAACATAGACAACCCACCCAACTCCCGCCCTGACCATACTAAATAAAGACAAAACATAGACAACCCACCCAACTCACGCCCTGACCATACTAAATAAAGACAAAACATAGACAACCCACCCAACTCACGCCCTGACCATACTAAATAAAGACAAAACATAGACAACCCACCCAACTCACGCCCTGACCATACTAAATAAGACAAAACATAGACAACCCACCCAACTCACGCCCTGACCATACTAAATAAAGACAAAACATAGACAACCCACCCAACTCCCGCCCTGACCATACTAAATAAAGACAAAACATAGACAACCCACCCAACTCACGCCCCTGACCATACTAAATAAAGACAAAACATAGACAACCCACCCAACTCACGCCCTGACCATACTAAATAAAGACAAAACATAGGAAAATAAAGGTCCGAACGTGACACATCTAAACATTCTGCATCAGAACTATATCAACTGAACCTTGCACAACCTTATCGTGTTATAATGACAAGGTAATGACAGAGAATAAGAGAGTTATACAACATGACAATACATTTAACTACAGTGATGCCTGAGCATATCTAGCAAGGGTCTTCAGAACCTTATTCCCTATGTAGTGCACTACTTTCAACTAGGGTCCAAAGTAGTGCACTATATACGGAATAGGGTGCCGTTATATAGGGAATAGGGTGCCACAACAAGACTTCTCCCCAGTACCATCATGATCATATGGGGGGACTCGAGTTTCACACAAGCATCCCTCTATTCGTTCTGAGTGTGCTGTGTCAATGGGACCATATGCACACAGGCCTGTCTGTCCCCTGCTCCACCCTGCTCCTCCCTGCTCCATCCACCCTCTCAATCAGCTCTTTATCTGACACTCACCCAGTAGTCATTAACATTCTACTGTGATGTGGGCAGGAGACTGGGGGAAGAGCTCTGTGACATTTAAACTGGAGAGATAGGAAGGAGAGGACACACACACACACAGTCTTGCACAGCTACAGTAACATTGTGGGGACACACAATTCAGTACCATTCAAAATCCTATTTCCCCTAACCCCTAACCCTAACCCCTAACCCTAACCCCTGGGGTGGCAGGTAGCCTAGTGGTTAGAGCATTGGACTAGTTACCAAAAGGTTGCTGGATCGAATCCCCTGGCTGACAAGGTAAAAATATGTCGTTCTGCCCCTGAACAAGGCCACTGTTCCCCCCGATTTTTATTTATTTATTTTACCTTTATTTATTTAACTAGGCAAGTCAGTTAAGAACAAACTCTTATTTTCAATGACGGCCTAGGAACAGTGGGGTAACTGCCTGTTTAGGGGCAGAACGACAGATTTGTACCTTGTCAGCTCGGGGTTTTGAACTTGCAACCTTCCGGTTACTAGTCCAACGCTCTAACCACTAGGCTACCCTGCCGCCCCGATAGGGCGTCATTGTAAATAAGAATTTGTTCTTAACTGACTTGCCTAGTTAAATAAATGTTAAAAAAATATATATTATAATAATCCGTACATTACCCTTAACCCAAAAACCGAACCTTAACACTAGCTCCTAACCCTTAAAGTAATTCTAACACTAAGTTTAATCTTAACCCTAAACCTCCTAGAAATAGCATTTGACCTTGTGGAGACTAACAATATGCCCCCAGTTGTTCAAATGTTTGTTTGTTTACTATGAGTTAAATAGTTAAACACGTCCACACACACACAGGCCTGTGCCCACTGACACAGTGTTGAGTTGATAGATGAGGTGCTGTGGGGTGAGGATGTATTGCCAGAGCCAGACAGTACTTGGCTGGCTGGTGAAATGTAACCTTGGGTGTAATTTGTGCCATTGGCCTGGTCCTGATGGTTGATTCATAGTGATGTTTTACAGAGCCGTCTGATAACAGACTGATGGTTGATTCATAGTGATGTTGTACAGAGCCGTCTGATAACAGACTGATGGTTGATTCATAGTGATGTTTTACAGAGCCGTCTGATAACAGACTGATGGTTGATTCATAGTGATGTTTTACAGAGCCGTCTGATAACAGACTGATGGTTGATTCATAGTGATGTTTTACAGAGCCGTCTGATAACAGACTGATGATTGATTCATAGTGATGTTTTACAGGTGCCATCTGATAACAGACTGATGGTTGATTCATAGTGATATTTTACAGAGCCGTCTGATAACAGACTGATGGTTGATTCATAGTGATGTTTTACAGAGCCGTCTGATAACAGACTGATGGTTGATTCATAGTGATGTTTTACAGAGCCGTCTGATAACAGACTGATGGTTGATTCATAGTGATGTTTTACAGAGCCGTCTGATAACAGACTGATGGTTGATTCATAGTGATGTTTTACAGAGCCGTCTGATAACAGACTGATGGTTGATTCATAGTGATGTTTTACAGAGCCGTCTGATAACAGACTGATGGTTGATTCATAGTGATGTTTTACAGAGCCGTCTGATAACAGACTGATGGTTGATTCATAGTGATGTTTTACAGAGCCGTCTGATAACAGACTGATGGTTGATTCATAGTGATGTTGTACAGAGCCGTCTGATAACAGACTGATGGTTGATTCATAGTGATGTTTTACAGAGCCATCTGATAACAGACTGATGGTTGATTCATAGTGATGTTTTACAGAGCCGTCTGATAACAGACTGATGGTTGATTTATAGTGATGTTTTACAGAGCCGTCTGATAACAGACTGATGGTTGATTCATAGTGATGTTGTACAGAGCCGTCTGATAACAGACTGATGGTTGATTCATAGTGATGTTGTACAGAGCCGTCTGATAACAGACTGATGATTGATTCATAGTGATGTTTTACAGGTGCCATCTGATAACAGACTGATGGTTGATTCATAGTGATGTTTTACAGAGCCGTCTGATAACAGACTGATGGTTGATTCATAGTGATGTTTTACAGAGCCGTCTGATAACAGACTGATGGTTGATTCATAGTGATGTTTTACAGAGCCGTCTGATAACAGACTGATGGTTGATTCATAGTGATGTTTTACAGTGCCGTCTGATAACAGACTGATGGTTGATTCATAGTGATGTTTTACGGAGCCGTCTGATAACAGACTGATGGTTGATTCATAGTGATGTTTTACAGAGCCGTCTGATAACAGACTGATGGTTGATTCATAGTGATGTTTTACAGAGCCGTCTGATAACAGACTGATGGTTGATTCATAGTGATGTTTTACAGAGCCGTCTGATAACAGACTGATGATTGATTCATAGTGATGTTTTACAGGTGCCATCTGATAACAGACTGATGGTTGATTCATAGTGATGTTTTACAGAGCCGTCTGATAACAGACTGATGGTTGATTCATAGTGATGTTTTACAGAGCCGTCTGATAACAGACTGATGGTTGATTCATAGTGATGTTTTACAGAGCCGTCTGATAACAGACTGATGGTTGATTCATAGTGATGTTTTACAGTGCCGTCTGATAACAGACTGATGGTTGATTCATAGTGATGTTTTACAGAGCCGTCTGATAACAGACTGATGGTTGATTCATAGTGATGTTTTACAGTGCCGTCTGATAACAGACTGATGGTTGATTCATAGTGATGTTTTACAGAGCCGTCTGATAACAGACTGATGGTTGATTCATAGTGATGTTTTACAGAGCCGTCTGATAACAGACTGATGGTTGATTCATAGTGATGTTTTACAGAGCCATCTGATAACAGACTGATGGTTGATTCATAGTGATGTTTTACAGAGCCGTCTGATAACAGACTGATGGTTGATTTATAGTGATGTTTTACAGAGCCGTCTGATAACAGACTGATGGTTGATTCATAGTGATGTTGTACAGAGCCGTTTGATAACAGACTGATGGTTGATTCATAGTGATGTTTTACAGAGCCATCTGATAACAGACTGATGGTTGATTCATAGTGATGTTTTACAGAGCCATCTGATAACAGACTGATGGTTGATTCATAGTGATGTTTTACAGAGCTGTCTGATAACAGACTGATGGTTGATTCATAGTGATGTTTTACAGAGCCGTCTGATAACAGACTGATGGTTGATTCATAGTGATGTTTTACAGGTGCCAATAAATTAACCCCCCCCCCCAAAAAAAATGTGAACCTAAATCTAGGCCAGACTGCACCAATATATCAGCTAGATCACCAACAAACCACATCACCGGATCCCTATGGAACCTGGTAAAAAATAGTGCCCTGTAAAGGGGATAGGGTCCCATTTGGGACTCAACCTAGGCATCGCCAGATAGGACCAGAAGACTATAACCTGTAATGTAGCTTGTATGGTGCTTCAACAGCCCACTAGGATGTGGTGAACATTGTGTAGGAAGAGGGAGCCATATGTACTTTCACTATTCTACTCATACTATGTGTTCCGCTCCACCGGAGCATCAGAGTGCTCATATCAAAGTACATGTCAGACATCTAGCTGACTGATGGGCTGTCAATCATCACAAGTATTCTACTGACATCTCTGCATCCTGTCTGTCACCACTGCATGCGCTAATAAACCAGTCAATTATGGGATAGTTAACATGGCAGATACTCATTTCAGTAAAGGCTTCTGTGTGGAAAACTGTTTTGTTACCATGGCAAAGCCCAACAAGACAACGTATCAACAGCTTCACAGTCCCAGGACAATACCAAACCTCATCTGACCCCAAACCTCTTCTGACCCCAAACCTCTTCTGACCCCAAACCTCTTCTGAACCCAAACCTCTTCTGAACCCAAACCTCTTCTGACCCCAAACCTCTTCTGACCCCAAACCTCTTCTGACCCCAAACCTCATCTGACCCCAAACCTCATCCGACCCCAAACCTCATCCGACCCCAAACCCAGGAGACGTGAAAAGAGAGAGTGAGAAGGTCCTACCTGAGACACATGCAACCCTTGTCCGGACCCCCCCATCCAGACGCTTCTCATGGTTGGAGACTCTGTGGAATACAGGTTTGAACAGATGAGTGCTGTACATTTCCCTGTGAAAGGATGGTTTCTCCAGTCACCAGACAACAGAACAGAAAGACAGACTGGCCTGTCCACACTGTGGCACTATGACTGGGCTCTGTTAGACAGTTCCAGGACCATTCCATTCACTGGCAGGGCATGTTTGGCAGGGGTGCTGCTGGGGGATCCCGATAAGTAGGCCCATCAGTACTTCCAATAGGATATGGTTAAAGGGTTGGGGGGTCAGAGGGGCGGGGACTCAAAACAGGGTCAGAGAAAATCCTCATGATTCTGCCAAAAAGAAGCGGTAGGAGGGGAGCAAGGCTTGTGTTGGTTTTCAGAGCACCTGACTGAAACATGATATGCTGCCTGGAAGAAACTTTCCAGATGAGAGAGGAGAGATAGAGAGGAGAGATAGAGAGAGGAGAGATAGAGAGGAGAGATAGAGAGAGGAGAGATAGAGAGAGGAGAGATAGAGAGAGGAGAGATAGAGAGAGAGATAGAGAGAGGAGAGATAGAGAGGAGAGAGATAGAGAGGAGAGATATAGAGAGGAGAGATATAGAGAGATAGAGAGGAGAGAGATAGAGAGGAGAGATAGAGAGGAGAGAGAGAGGAGATAGAGAGGAGAGAGATAGAGAGGAGAGATAGAGAGGAGAGAGAGAGAGGAGAGAGAGAGAGGAGAGAGAGAGAGGAGAGATATAGAGAGGAGAGATATAGAGAGGAGAGATATAGAGAGGAGAGATAGAGGAGAGAGAGAGAGGAGAGAGAGAGATAGAGAGAGATAGAGAGGAGATATAGAGAGAGGAGATATAGAGAGAGGAGAGATAGAGAGAGGAGAGATAGAGAGAGGAGATATAGAGAGGAGAGAGATAGAGAGGAGAGATATAGAGAGGAGAGAGCTAGAGAGGAGAGATATAGAGAGAGGAGATATAGAGAGAGGAGAGATAGAGGAGAGAGAGAGGAGAGATAGAGAGGAGATATAGAGAGAGGAGATATAGAGAGAGGAGAGATAGAGAGGAGAGATATAGAGAGAGGAGAGATAGAGAGAGGAGAGATAGAGAGGAGAGATAGAGAGAGGAGAGAGAGAGGAGAGAGATAGAGAGGAGAGAGATAGAGAGAGGAGATATAGAGAGAGGAGAGATAGAGATGAGAGATAGAGAGAGGAGAGATAGAGATGAGAGATAGAGAGGATAGATATAGAGAGGAGAGATAGAGAGAGGAGATATAGAGAGGAGAGATATAGAGAGGAGAGATAGAGGAGAGGAGAGATAGAGAGGAGAGATAGAGAGGAGATATAGAGAGAGGAGATATAGAGAGGAGAGATAGAGAGGAGATATAGAGAGAGGAGATATAGAGAGAGGAGAGATAGAGAGAGGAGAGATAGAGAGGAGAGATAGAGAGGAGAGATAGAGAGAGGAGATATAGAGAGGAGAGATAGAGAGGAGAGATAGAGAGGAGAGATAGAGAGGAGAGATAGAGAGGAGAGATACAGAGAGGAGATATAGAGAGGAGAGATATAGAGAGGAGAGATAGAGGAGAGAGAGAGAGGAGAGATAGAGAGGAGAGATAGAGATAGAGAGAGGAGAGATAGAGAGGAGAGAGATAGAGAGAGGAGAGATAGAGAGGAGAGAGATAGAGAGGAGAGATAGAGAGGAGAGAGATAGAGAGGAGAGATAGAGAGGAGAGAGAGAGGAGATGGAGAGGAGAGAGATAGAGAGGAGAGATGGAGAGGAGAGAGAGAGAGGAGAGATAGAGAGGAGAGATAGAGAGGAGAGATATAGAGAGGAGAGATATAGAGAGGAGAGATAGAGGAGAGAGAGAGAGGAGAGATAGAGAGGAGAGAGAGAGAGAGAGGAGAGAGATAGAGAGGAGAAATATAGAGGAGAGAGAGAGGAGATAGAGAGGAGAGAGATAGAGAGGAGAGATAGAGAGGAGAGAGAGATATATAGAGGAGAGAGAGATAGAGGATAGAGAGACAAGAGATAGAAGAAAGAGAGAAGAGATAGGAGAGAGAGATATAGAGGATAGAGAGAGAAGAGATAGAAGAGATAGGAGAGAGATATAGAGGAGAGAGAGATAGAGAATAGAGAGAGAAGAGATAGGAGAGAGAGAAGAGATAGAAGATAGAGGAGAAAGAGAGAAGAGATAGGAGAAAGAGAGAAGCGATAGGAGAGAGAGATATAGAGGAGAGAGAGATAGAGGATAGAGAGAGAAGAGATAGGAGAGAGAGAAGAGATAGAAGAAAGAGAGAAGAGATAGGAGAGAGAGATATAGAGGAGAGAGAGATATAGAGGAGAGAGAGATAGAGGATAGAGAGAGAAGAGAAAGAGATAGGAGAGAGATATAGAGGAGAGAGAGATAGAGGAGAGAGAGATAGAGGAGAGAGAGATATAGAGGAGAGAGAGATAGAGGATAGAGAGAGAAGAGATAGGAGAGAGAGATATAGAGGAGAGAGAGATATAGAGGAGAGAGAGATAGAGGATAGAGAGAGACATGTACTTACTTCGGGGTGGACTTTGGGATGGAAGGTAGCGCTCTCTCTCCCTCTGTTGGTGATTGTTAAAGGGAGTTAGATGTCGGGTTAGCTGTACAGTTACAGCCCATCAACAGGATCCATTCTAATGCCCACAGTCACACATTCATCATTATTAATATCATTTCATAATATGAGACATCAAATATGTAACATTCTTTCATTTATGAGCCTAAAGCAGAGAAGAGTCTTACTGGAAAAACATTATGCCAATTACAACATTATTACCACACCTATAATCTGAAATGAAAATCAGTTACAAAACATATGAAGTCGTGGATGAATGTGGGCTCACTTACTGACGAATGGATATGTTTCGTATGATTATGTTTTACCTTTTGGGTTTGCTTTTCGTGTATCGTGTAATTGATGTGTATATAGATGTGTATTGTGTAATCGGTGTGTATATAGATGTGTATTGTGTAATCGATGTGTATATAGATGTGTATTGTGCAATTGATGTGTATATAGATGTGTATTGTGTAATTCATGTGTGTATAGATGGGTATTGTGTAATTTATGTGAATATAGATGTGTATTGTGTAATTGGTGTGTATATAGATGTGTATTTGGTAATTGATGTGTATATAGATGTGTATTGTGTAATTGGTGTGTATATAGATGTGTATTTGGTAATTGATGTGAATATAGACGTGTATTGTGTAATTGGTGTGTATATAGATGTGTATTTGGTAATTGATGTGTATATAGATGTGTATTGTGTAATTGATGTGAATATAGATGTGTATTGTGTAATTGATGTGTATGTAGATGTGTATTTGGTAATTGATGTGAATATAGACGTGTATTGATGTGTTTGACAGGTCGTCATTGTAAATAACAATGTGTTCTTCATGGACACACCTGTATAAGTAAAGGTCAAATAAATCCTATTACATCTATCACTCTGTGAGCCTACAATCCAGCCTCAGTGCAGTGGAGTCTGGAGCTCTTTCCACCACTGCTCTAACACAGTCATGTCCATTGTCCACAGTACACAACACAGCAGCATGTCAGTCTGTACTTCCACTGCATAGAGAAAAGGGGAACGTCTGCTCACTGTTTTTCAGACGTTCCCTCTTTCTCTGTGTCGGCCTTGTTGTTATCCAGATCCTGTTGATATTGTGGGTGTGTGTAAAACCCCTCCACTCAGTGTAAAGGTGTCAGCAGCAGTGTTAGCGTACCCTTTTGAACGCGGACGATGAAGGACTGGGAGACTCCGTTGACCAGGCGACAGTATCCATCTATCAGGTCCGCCATGTTCTCTGCCGTGTTCAGAGACGCTGTGGTCACCGTCAGAGGCTGCAGACACACACAGATACACAGACAGACAGTCAAACAGACACAGTCAGACAGACAGTCAGTCAGTCAGACAGACAGACAGACAGACAGTCACAGACAGACAGACAGACAGACACAGACAGTCAATCAGACAGACAGACAGACAGACAGACAGACAGACAGACAGAGTTAGACAGACAGACAGAGTCAGACAGACACCATTAGAGAGTCAGACAGACACAGACAGACAGACAGACAGACAGACAGACAGACAGTCAGAAAGACAGACAGTCAGACAGACACAGTTAGACAACAAAGAGGCTTCATCAGCAGGGCTACCTCCTCCAGTTAGGACAAAGCACAGCACATCAAAGGAGAGAAGTGAGAGGACAAACACACACACAGTCCATCGAAGAACCCATGCAGGGAGGAGTATGTTTTGCTAGTATCAGGGGTGGAGAATCCCTTAGTGGTCATTCAAGTGTTTACTGCTCAGAGTTCCTCATCTGTCAACCAGCCACAGTGCTGGAAATAACTTCACTGAGGCCACTGCAGGGCATGTTACTGAACTCATACATGCTCACACACACACACACGGTACCTCAGGGGCTCCAGCCACATTGAGCAGCAGCATCCCCTGGCGCACCTTGTCCTCCGTGCTGGAGTACTGGATGGTCTGTACCTGGGTGAAGTTGGCCAGATGTGTCGGCTGAACACAGACAGAACAGAAAGCACAGAACGAAACATCCATGGTGGTTATCATCTTCCTGGCTAGCCTGAACATCACTGAACGACTGAATAAGGTAGGAAGGAAATGGGGTAGGAAATGTAATTGTACAAAATGTACAGAAGAATGTGAATAAAAGGTGAATAAAGGAAAGGCAGTAACTCACAGTAGAGCCTTTGTCTGTCAGGTAGCTGATGCCCTCCTCAGGTCCAATGGCAAGCTCCACAGAGATAATCCAACTGGACTAGAATACAGAGAGATGGACACAGAGACAGACAGACAGACAGATGAAAGAAGCAACAGTGTTTGATATGCCCAGCAGGTGTCACTGTAAAACACGTCATGAAGGCTACTGAGCTGAGCTCTTCCTATCTGGAACCCTGCCAGCCAGGGTTTCCCTGAGGACAGCCAACCGTTATCACAGTGGGATAGTGAAGCGTCTATCACTAGCCTACTTACCCCAAGGGCACATTTAAAACATTCTTTGTCGAATCTGTAAATGGGAGACAGGATCTCAAAGAACTTGTGAATGCTCTGTTCATCATTTAGGTTGGCAAATTGTTTGAAGGTCTGCTGGATGAGTTTCCTTAGTGGTTTAGCCTTGGAGAGTGGAGAGAGAGAGATACAAAGGGTAAGGACTCCTACATGTCTTGGTAAGAAGAAAGTTACTAACAACAAATAAAGACTGAGGGTAGGAAAAATTGAACATCCTTATCAATTATAAGGCTACACCTACAAATAGTGATTACCAAAACAACTAAATGATCATACAGTACGTGGTTGGATTGACTCTCAACACAAAGTCTACTCTGAGCATTATTATTCCTTAGAAGAGTCATTCCTCAGCATCCTATCAGATGACTCATAGACACATCCACACCAGGAGTCTCTGACACCACAGCTCAATAATGAGTCATGACAATAAGATCATCTGCATCCTGTGAAAGCAGAAACTCTATCTGTCTCTGCACCTTCTCCTCCCATCACTCTCACTAATTACAAGCATTCCAAAGAAAAATCACAAACAAATCACAAATCTATCCTTTGAAATTCAAAAAGTGGAAAAGATAAATTGCTGAATCTAATCTGATTTTCTAGGATGACGACACTTCATTTGATCCTTGAAAGCATTTACACGAATCTGAAATGGGTAAAAAAACAAGATGTTCTAATTATGCAAATATTAACTTGGAGGAGCATCAATTATGAACCGCCTAAATGGATAACAACAATTAAGGTAATTAGTCACATGATGGGTTCTGGGATCCTGTATGAGTGCTCTCCTGTGCACATCTCTACACAACAAATTCATCTCTGTCAGTCTGCTCAATTAGTGTACAAAGCCTACTGAGTGAACCATACATTTTCAGTTGCACCTCGGTATCATTCATGGTGTTTCATAAATCAAAGCCTGATACCAGTTATTCTCAGTTACTGTGTCTTACACATACATATGTAGGATCGTAATTTGACCAGTATTGCCGAAGCTAAATAATCCTGCAGCAACAGGATTTGAACGTTTAGTCCATAATGTTGCGTGATCGGTGGAAAGGCTATTAGCTGGCCCAAATGAGGCTACATGAAAAGTGCAAAACTGTTAATATAAACGTCTGTTTTCAGAATTGAACTCTTTCCCAAAAACGTACAGAAAAACTTTGTGTACTTCTCTGCTATTTAAATCTGAAATCAGAATAGAAATGTATTCTACCAACCAAATTATAGCACTGGGGGAGGCATACAGCTCACCCCAACTCATTAAACTAACCCGCTATAACAACTAACTAACCAAATTATAGCACTGGGGGAGGCATACAGCTCACCCCAACTCATTAAACTAACCCGCTATAACAACTAACTAACCAAATTATAGCACTGGGGGAGGCATACAGCTCACCCCAACTCATTAAACTAACCCGCTATAACAACTAACTAACCAAATTATAGCACTGGGGGAGGCATACAGCTCACCCCAACTCATTAAACTAACCCGCTATAACAACTAACTAACCAAATTATAGCACTGGGGGAGGCATACAGCTCACCCCAACTCATTAAACTAACCCGCTATAACAACTAACTAACCAAATTATAGCACTGGGGGAGGCATACAGCTCACCCCAACTCATTAAACTAACCCGCTATAACAACTAACTAACCAAATTATAGCACTGGGGGAGGCATACAGCTCACCCCAACTCATTAAACTAACCCGCTATAACAACTAACTAACCAAATTATAGCACTGGGGGAGGCATACAGCTCACCCCAACTCATTAAACTAACCCGCTATAACAACTAACTAACCAAATTATAGCACTGGGGGAGGCATACAGCTCACCCCAACTCATTAAACTAACCCGCTATAACAACTAACTAACCAAATTATAGCACTGGGGGAGGCATACAGCTCACCCCAACTCATTAAACTAACCCGCTATAACAACTAACTAACCAAATTATAGCACTGGGGGAGGCATACAGCTCACCCCAACTCATTAAACTAACCCGCTATAACAACTAACTAACCAAATTATAGCACTGGGGGAGGCATACAGCTCACCCCAACTCATTAAACTAACCCGCTATAACAACTAACTAACCAAATTATAGCACTGGGGGAGGCATACAGCTCACCCCAACTCATTAAACTAACCCGCTATAACAATTAACTAACCAAATTATAGCACTGGGGGAGGCATACAGCTCACCCCAACTCATTAAACTAACCCGCTATAACAACTAACTAACCAAATTATAGCACTGGGGGAGGCATACAGCTCACCCCAACTCATTAAACTAACCCGCTATAACAACTAACTAACCAAATTATAGCACTGGGGGAGGCATACAGCTCACCCCAACTCATTAAACTAACCCGCTATAACAACTAACTAACCAAATTATAGCACTGGGGGAGGCATACAGCTCACCCCAACTCATTAAACTAACCCGCTATAACAACTAACTAACCAAATTATAGCACTGGGGGAGGCATACAGCTCACCCCAACTCATTAAACTAACCCGCTATAACAACTAACTAACCAAATTATAGCACTGGGGGAGGCATACAGCTCACCCCAACTCATTAAACTAACCCGCTATAACAACTAACTAACCAAATTATAGCACTGGGGGAGGCATACAGCTCACCCCAACTCATTAAACTAACCCGCTATAACAACTAACTAACCAAATTATAGCACTGGGGGAGGCATACAGCTCACCCCAACTCATTAAACTAACCCACTATAATACAAAGTCAAGCTCAGCCTTCGTGTCCTCCTGGGTCACACGGTGGGGAAATACAAAGCCAAGCTCAGCCTTCGTGTCCTCCTGGGTCACACGGTGGGGAAATACAAAGCCAAGCTCAGCCTTCGTGTCCTCCTGGGTCACACGGTGGGGAAATACAAAGCCAAGCTCAGCCTTCGTGTCCTCCTGGGTCACGCGGTGGGGAAATACAAAGCCAAGCTCAGCCTTCGTGTCCTCCTGGGTCACACGGTGGGGAAATACAAAGCCAAGCTCAGTCTTCGTGTCCTCCTGGGTCACACGGTGGGGAAATACAAAGCCAAGCTCAGTCTTCGTGTCCTCCTGGGTCACACGGTGGGGAAATACAAAGCCAAGCTCAGCCTTCGTGTCCTCCTGGGTCACACGGTGGGGAAATACAAAGTCAAGCTCAGCCTTCGTATCCTCCTGGGTCACACGGTGGGGAAATACAAAGTCAAGCTCAGCCTTCGTGTCCTCCTGGGTCACACGGTGGGGAAATACAAAGCCAAGCTCAGCCTTCGTGTCCTCCTGGGTCACACGGTGGGGAAATACAAAGTCAAGCTCAGCCTTCGTATCCTCCTGGGTCACACGGTGGGGAAATACAAAGCCAAGCTCAGCCTTCGTGTCCTCCTGGGTCACACGGTGGGGAAATACAAAGTCAAGCTCAGCCTTCGTGTCCTCCTGGGTCACACGGTGGGGAAATACAAAGCCAAGCTCAGCCTTCGTATCCGCCCTCGTGGGTTTGTTCGTAGGTGTAAAGACAGTAACATTATCAAGCTATCAACTGCATTTTTACTCATCTCCTTTTGATCAACCTTTTAGTGTTTAGTGAAGTTTATAGTTTGGTGAAGTTTTTTGCACACAATGAAAAACGTCCTAATAAGTTGGATAAGTTTGTGAGAATGAGGCGGGCGAATTGGGCGTCTAATCGTCAATCAGCAATCTTTGGGGCACATTTCATCCCTAAGAACTTCCACGGCTATCAACAATGGAAGGAGGACTTAAGCAAGGAGTTGCTTCTCAAAGTGGATTCTGTCCATACCATCAACGTGGCTCCTAAAGCCTCTCAAACAGCCAGCAGAATGGAGTATTATCACGGTCTTCGGTGAGCATGGAAGTGAACCGGGTAAGAGGTATTATCTTGGTACGTCTGTAACCTTCTCACACATCATTATTCACGATTCATTCATGATTATCCATAATCATGGTAGTATCCACATTCACGTAGCAGTGTTAAGAAACATATATCTATTCTTCTTTACAATAAAAGTATTTACAATACTATTCATTTATATTGGGCACAAAATGATCTGAAACACAACCAAAGCAAATTGCGAAAGCATCCAACACGTTTGTAGAGACACAAGCTTGATGTAGTCATTGCATGCTAGGACTATGGGAACAAATACACAACTTTTGACTACTTTAATACACTTATAAATACATTTGTCCAAATGCTTTTGGTTCCCTAAAATGGGGGGACTATGTAGAAAAAGTGCTGTAATTTTTAAACAGTTTGATATGGATGAAAACCCTAAAGATGACAGTCTGCACTTTAACCTTATAGACATTGTATCATTTCAAATTCAAAGTGCTGGAGAACAGAGCCAAAACAACAAACAATGTGTCACTGTCCAAATACTTCTGGATCTCACTGTCCAGTAACGAAGTCATCCTGAATACATCTGACCTGTTTTCCACCCTGGTCATAGGCCTATATTCATGTCAAAATACGCAGAATTGCAGGAAATTATGTTTAAAACAGTAAACATTTCCTGGGGGAAATGTGTTTAATAAAAAATACAAATAAAAGTTTTAAAACCGAGACAGACAAAGTATTAGATATTAGTCCTTTCCACTCCTGGTCATTTCTGCACTGTCATCTGCTTTGTTAATGTTGGCCTCAGATTCTAAAAAGCAGGAAGGGATTGGGGTGAAGGTGCAATCTGTGTAAAGTATGTCAGCACGACTCAGCAGCCAATCACATCATCCGTTGTTCACTTCTGTTCCAGTACAGTAAGTTCCAACACACACCCTTATCTCTGCATCACACACACACACACACACAGTCAGGCAGGCAACAGAGACAGAGAGCAACACAGAGAGAGGGAAAACACTAAAGATAGATAGGTGGGTTAAAGAAGAAACAACAACAACGAAGATTAAGTATGTAAACACGGTTATGTGAGCTATTGGATCACTCCAATATGGTATCCTTCCGTGCCGCAGGATACATTCCGAGTAAGGATTTTCAGGTTAGTCCAGGAGTCAATTCCCATTTAATTAGAAATTCCATTAAATTCACTCCTGAAGTGGAGAATTTTTAAAATTATTATTATTATTTTTTTTTCAGTTATGGAATTTGACTTGAATTGAAATTAGACTGTTTGGATTTTTTTTTAAATTGGAAGTGAATTATAAAAACATTTAATCTTTGGAATTTAATATTTTACATTTCCCAGTTAATGGAATTAATGCACATAGTATCAAAATGTTCTGTGGGATTTGTATTTAATAATCTACGCTCTTAGAAAAAATGGTTCCAAAAGGGTTCTTCGGCTATCCCCGTAGGATAACCCTTTTTGGTTCCAGGTAGAACCCTGTTGGGTTGCATGTAGAGGCTCTACATGGAACCCAACAGGGTTCTACCTGGAACCAAACAGGGTTCTCCGGTTGTCCCCATAGGAGAACCCTGTGAAGAACCATTTTTGGTTCCAGGTAGAACCCTGTTGGGTTCCATGTAGAGGCTCTACATGGAACCCAACAGGGTTCTAAATGGAACCAAAAATGGTTCTTCACAGGGTTCTCCTATGGGGACAACCGGAGAACCATTTTAGGTTCTAGATAGCACCTTTTTTCCAAGAATGTATTCCTATATTTCCAGTATAGCTACTGTAGGCTGTCTGAACAGTGACATGATGAGCTTGAAAGCCTGAGGGAATTCAATTTGAATTTGTGGAATTGTTGTGGATAATATTGAATTGGGAATTCAATTCTTGGAATTTACCAAACACTGGAATTTTGAGGAATTGAATTATCTCCAAATTAAAAAACTGACCTGAATTTTGAATTGAATTGAATGTTATTTACAGGGAGAGAGAATTGAATTAGAATTGAATTTGTAGGATTGACCACAACCATGGTACTGCGGCTGCCCCCCTTAAATAGTTGCAGTCGCACCACTTCCACCTCGTGTCCTTATTCGAGGCGCACTAGATCACCGACAAAAAGGATTGGAGTAATCCAATACCTCCCATGACCATGGTTACATACTGTATGAAGGCTTTGTTATGTAGCACTATATTGGATCACTCCAATATGGTATCACAGTACCAGATATATCAGTGAACTAGTCTTTGGCCAGACAAAGAGCAAAGTCCAGTCCGGACTGAGCTCAGAGCAGTCACGGTTGCTGTGTCCCTCTGCCCCTTCCCAGATAAGCAGATACAACACCATGAACAGCCCTCCTGACCACATAGATGGGGTCAACATGTGCTAGACAGCACCCAACTGGCCGAGGCGCAAATGTCCAAGAGGGGAACTCTGAGTAGGGCCCACGAGGTAGTAACTCCTCCAAAAGAATCCACCACCACAGCAAAAGGTTAAAGGCCTGCCGACCAGCCGAAATGCTGCAGTAACAACATGAGAGTCTGTTCAGGTCGGCCCTGGCCCAGAACGCTCTCACTCTAGCAAACAAAAGCCGATAAAACCTTTTGCATTGGTTGCATCTGTGAAATGAAGTGTCCATTGCCCCAGCCGAGCACAGCACGCTGGGGGATGCCCCTAGTTAACCAGCGACTACTCAGACAGAACCCTTGTCCAGAATGAGGGGTTAGGAGGGAGGTCGACATTCCTTTCATCTGAACCCATTCAGAAATATTCAGTCAACCAGGGCTTCAACACCAGAAGACCCTGAGACATAGGCACCAGAACTGATGAGGATGAGGATGAGCAGAAAAATTCTGTAGGACAGGGAGAAAGCACATGAAGACTCAATTAGCCTAGCTATCTTAGCCAACTAGCTTCTCAAGGTTTGATGCAGTCAAGACAGGTACTACGTAATCATATTGGATGATAAACAACCTAGCTCTGACAAGCTAGAAGTTAGTCTACTAGCGCAAGTCAGTTCAGTTGGTTACTGCCTCTCCCTTCCTCCTTCTTGCTCCTGTTTCACTTGCTCACAGTACACTCACCAAAAGGCCCCTCCTCTTCCTCGCAAGGCCCCTCGCAAGGCCCGCTAAAATTAACTACAGTACCGGTTGGAATTTCATTTTTCCGCTGTATCATACCCAAAACTGAACCGTGACGCCAAAATCGCAATACGTACTGAACCGTGGGTTTAGCGAACCGTTAAACCCCTAGTAAATACTTTATATTAGTTATGTCAAGAGTCCAGTATATAAATACGCGGTGTGTATAAACACTAACAAAAAATGCAATGTACATTAGTAATTATATTAGAATGATAACATGTCAAAAGTCTAGTGAATAAATACACAGTGTGAAAACAGTATAAAAGGAGGTGTTCAGTGTTTAATGTCTCTATGCATGGGACGGCAGCATTGGCAGTGTGTGTTTCAGATTGACTGCTGGGCTCCGCCTTCTAAGACGCAGGCCGCTGCCTGTGGACAGAGACACCTTGCCTTTTTCACAGCGAAACACCATACTGGGCATGGTAGTTTCACCCGCAGTGTAATAGAGCTGTATGTGAGTTTCTAAGGGAAAAGAGGATGGGGGTTGGAGGGGGACAACAGAGCACCCAGATGGAGAGGCTAGCTAGCTGCTCCAAGCTATTGAATAGCTGTGGGTATACGTCTGCCCTATACACTAAGTTATACAGCTCTTACCTAGCAAATCGTCTCAGGAATGCGCAGAGAAAGAGAAGAGGTGGAAGTAGTGCCGCTGCAGCTATTTAAGGGGGGGGGGGGGGGGGTCAGCCGCAACATAACCCGGTACAGAGGACTAATCAGAAAATTCTTACTCTGAATGCATCTTGCCGCGCGGAAGGATACAATATTGGAGTGATGCAATATAGTACTACATAAGAAGAAGAACATTAACAAGAGACGTTGTTGTTTGTTTTGCAGGCTGGAACAATGGAGATGTGTAGTAGCGTGGTGTTGGGAGGCCTGGTGTTGTTGCTTCTACTGTGGTTGTTCAGGCTGAGGAGACAGAGACATGTCCATCTACCCCCAGGACCCTGCGCCCTGCCGCTTCTAGGCAACCTGCTTCAGATTGACAAACAGGCCCCCTTCAAGACCCTCACCAAGTGGAGTGGTGTGTATGGGCCAGTGATGACAGTGTATCTTGGGCTCCAGCGAGCCGTGGTGCTGGTGGGGTACGGGGCAGTCAAGGAGGCTCTGGTGGACCAGGCTGAGGATTTCACAGGACGAGCTCCTGTCCCCTTCCTGGTCCTTGTTACCAGGGGATACGGCCTGGCCATCAGTAATGGGGAGCGTTGGCGCCAGCTGCGTCGTTTCACCCTGACCACGCTGAGAGACTTTGGGATGGGCCGTAAGAGGATGGAGGAGTGGGTACAGGAGGAGAGCCAACACCTCATAGACAGTCTGGTCGCCACTAAAGCCGTGCCCTTCGATCCTCATCCATTCCTGAGTCGCACCGTGTCCAACGTCATCTGCTCCCTGGTGTTCGGCCAGCGCTTTGGCTATGACGATGACAACTTCCTGCACTTGCTCAACATCCTCTCAGCTGTACTGCGCTTTGGAAGCAGCCCCTGTGGACAGCTGTACAACATCTTCCCCTGGCTGATGGAACACCTGCCTGGTCGGCAGCAAGTCGTGTTCGGCCAGATGGACGAGTTGAGAGGCTTTGTGATGAAAAAGATCCATGAGCACCAGGAGACCATTGACCCAGGCAACCCTAGAGACTTCACAGACTGCTTCCTCACCAGACTCAACCAGGAGAAGGATGTGTCCTCCTCTGAGTTCCATTACGAGAACCTGGTGTCCACAGTGTTGGACCTCTTCCTTGCAGGAACAGAGACCACCAGCACCACTCTCAGATACGCCTTCATGCTGCTCCTCAAATACCCCGACATTCAGGAGCACGTTCAGCAGGAGATCGACACAGTGATTGGCCGACAGCGCGTCCCTCAAATGGAGGACAGGAAGTCCCTCCCCTTCACAGAAGCCGTCATCCACGAGGTGCAGCGCTTCCTGGACATCGCCCCATTGAACCTCCCGCACTATGCTACCAAGAATATCTCATTCAGAGGGTACACTATCCCTCAGGGCACCGTGATCCTTCCAATGCTGCACTCTGTTCTGAGAGACCAGGACCACTGGGCCACGCCCACAACCTTCAATCCCAATCACTTCCTTGATCAGAACGGAAACTTCCAGAAAAACCCTGCCTTCTTGGTTTTCTCTGCAGGTAAGCGTGCCTGTGTGGGAGAGTCTCTGGCTCGTATGGAGATCTTTCTGCTCCTGGTGTCTCTGCTGCAACATTTCTCCTTCTCCTGCCCTGGAGGACCTGACAGCATTGACCTCAGCCCAGAGTTCAGCAGTTTCACTAACGTGCCGCGTCACTACCAGCTCATCGCTACACCCCGCTGACCAGGAGGGGAATTACAGCCGAACTACAGGAGGAGTACTCAGGAGGAGGAGGAGTAGAGATGAGGGAGGTAGGGACAGCACAGGAGGTTGGTTCCCATATGTCTGATGCCATTTCATAAGCTTGTTCCAGCCATTATTATTATGAGCCGTTCTCCCCTCAGCAGCCTCCACTGAGGGACGGGTGTCTGTTTTTTGTTTTGTTTTTCATGACAATGTGATGCTTTGTGATACTTTGTGATGTGTGTTCTTTAACAACGAATGATTGGAGATTTTTCTGGTCAGTATAGGTGGATCAGGAGAAACTCAGGGTCCTGGGAGTGAAGTCCTCTTTGTCCTCGTCTTGTCGTGTCCTGTGTATATATATATTTACATTTATATTTTCATCTTTTCTTCGCATATCTTTTTTTTCTTTTTTTTTTCTGTAAAAATATAAACTTCAAAACACTCTCCTGCAACCCACCTCACCATGTAAAAAAAAAGTATTATTCACCTCAAATCTGAAATCCACAAAGAAGCGTCAGTTTACTGGCTAACGTTAATATTCAACTAACCACGTTTGGTGGTCATCAGCTATCCTTTAGCCTGAAAAGTTATCGCCAGTTTTGTACAACGCGACTCAGACCAGAGCATACCGGACCTATCCCCAGATTTCTACCGCAAGCTCTGGACATTTACACCTGGATCTTGCAGCTAGCTAGCTGCTATCCGATGTCAGTCTCGGAGCAAACATAAATTATTCCGGAGCTAGCCAGCTAAAGAGTTCCATCAGCCACTCCTGGGCTACAATCACCTATCCGGACCGGTTTTACTGCCGATGCGGAGCCCCCCGGGCCTTGACGACTGGACTAGCGACATCAAACATCTCCAATCCAAAGTTAAATCTAGAATTGGCTTCCTATTTCGTAACAAAGCATCCTTCACTCATGCTGCCAAACATACCCTCGTAAAACTGACCATCCTACCGATCCGCGACTTCGGCGATGTCATTTACAAAATAGCCTCCAATACCCTACTCAATAAATTGGATGCAGTCTATCACAGGGCCATCCGTATACTAACCACCACTGCGACCTGTACGCTCTCGTTGGCTGGCCCTCGCTTTATACTCGTCGCCAAACCCACTGGCTCCATGTCATCTACAAGACCCTGCTAGGTAAAGTCCCCCCTTATCTCAGCTCGCTGGTCACCTTAGCAGCACCCACCTGTAGCACGTGCTCCAGCAGGTATATCTCTCTGGTCACCCCCAAAACCAATTCTTCCTTTGGCCGCCTCTCCTTCCAGTTCTCTGCTGCCAATGACTGGAACGAACTACAAAAATCTCAGAAACTGGAAACACTTATCTCCCTCACTAGCTTTAAGCACCAGCTGTCAGAGCAGCTCACAGATTACAGCACCTGTACATAGCCCATCTATAATTTTGCCCAAACAACTACCTCTTCCCCTACTGTATTTATTTATTTTGCTCCTATGCACCCCGTGCTTCTACACCTGCATTGCTTGCTGTTTGGGGTTTTAGGCTGGGTTTCTGTACAGCACTTTGAGATATCAGCTGATGTAAGAAGGGCTATAAAAATAACATTTGATACAATTTGATTTGATTTGATTATTTCTACTTCGGAACATTCTTCCACTGCAAATCAACCATTCCAGTGTTTTACTTGCTATATTGTATTTACTTCTCCATCATGGCCTTTTTTTTTGCCTTTACCTCCCTTATCTCACCTCATTTGCTCACATCGTATATAGACTTATGTTTCTACTGTATTATTGACTGTATGCTTACCTGGTTAAATAAAGTTGAAACAAAATAGTGCTGAGCGATTAGTGCTTTTTGAGGTCAGTTCGGTTTCATCATTTTTTTTTTAAATGACGGTAAAAAAATGTTTTAACATTAAATGTATTATGTGGGTTGAATGCTGTAACACAGAATAAAACCATGAATAAAAACCCCATGATGGTAGTGATGCTCATTACTGCTGATCTCTTATTAACCATCATGGATTCACAGTACTTTACTTTAATAACATATTTCAGTTGTTGTGTATATTACATTTGTTTTATTTGATGACTTTATTATTTCATTCCAAGTCATCATCTCATCTGTATAGAGCTGCTGCCTATGCTGTCTGACAAAAGCACTATTTTAGTAGTTCTTTTAAAGTAAATAAGGCAAACCTTTATGACTGCTGAAGACCAATGATCACGTAGATCATGTATATTCAGGTAGAGATACAGTATATGTATCAAAACTTCTGGATGTCCTTTGAGTGGTGGACCATTCTTGATACACACGGGAAACTGTTGAGTGTGAAAAACCCAGCAGCTTTGCAGTTCTTTACACAAACCAATGCGCCGGACACCTATTATCATACCCCGTTCAAAGGCACTATTTTGTCTTGCCTAGTGCTGTGGCGGTCATGAAATGTTGTCAGACGGTTATTGTCATGCAAAAGGCTGCCGGTCTCACGGTAGTTGACAGTTCATTAAACCCCCACCTACGCCGGGGCGCAGAGAAGTTGACTGGGTTCCCAGTGCCGTTTGAGGATACTGGGCGATACTCAAGCCGCTTATAAGATGTTAGTTAACATAAACAAGTTGATGTGTGCCTTCGGAACATCCAAATTTAAAAAGTCGAATAAATCAATTTATTATACACCATCACAATAAATCCATTATTTATTTTAGTCAGGTCTAAAAAAACATTATGATCTGAGTAAAAAGTATCCCAGAAGAACAGAATCTGAGTTGCTCTTCTGTATGTTATGTGGCTATGCTCCCTGCCATAGGCTGTAGGCTTGTTCATTTAACTGACAAGATATACTTAGAAGTCCCATGCCATTATTGTATATATGATTTAATAGTTAGAAGAATAGAATTGAACTTGAGCTGAATAAAATAGAAAGGATATTTTTCCCATTCTGGAGTGAGTGTGCATATGAAGTGGCTATGTTGAGTGTAAAAGTGAACATTTGAAACAGGTCCTATTCATTAGATTTAGAGTTACTTGGCAACTTTAGCTGTGAATGGTACAAACCTTAGAATGTCTTAGAAATCAAAACATATATTGGCTGCATGTATCGAATATAGGCTATTGATGATCTGAGAAAGTCAAAAAAATAAAGCCTGTGCTTTAGGCTCTTTAGGCTGTTCTCTCATCAAGTCATCATATTTTCACCCAGCAGACGATTCTCAATTGAAACTTGTCTTTACTGAGATGTCAAATTAGTTTAGATTTAGAATGTCCCATTATCAAAAGGGCAGGAACAGGAACAGGGGAAAAAAAACATGTAATCCATATGCACTCCAATAGTGAATGGAGGCTGTGCACTCGCAACGTTCAGTCTTTCAATGATGCAGGAAAACCTACTTGGGTTTTATAGCAGAGCTGTGCTTCACACAAATTCCAAATCATACAAAAATGCACTATAATCGTAAACTAGTTGTAAGCCGCCCTGCACAATCAATGAACCAACAGCATCACTTAAGGCTTATGTGTTCTCTACCAGACTCATGGATAGAAATGTTGGAGTGTAGCATAACATAACCAGTACATACAGTATGCATGATGATACAGTCCACACTCAAAGGCCATTACTCGAATGTGTTTCATTTTGGAGTATAGAAGAGTCCATTAATACCAAAGATCTTAAATCAGTTTGTTTTATGTTTTTCTGCCATTTGTAATATGTGGTAGGCTATATATTGTATAACAGCACAATCATCATTTTAATTCAGTTTTTTTTTCAGGTTTGGGCTCATAAACCTCAGATTCAGATTGTACATATTAATAATATCTATGCATATGCATAAACTCTAATAAGCATATGGGTGTTCTGAATTAATCATCACAAATCCCAAATGTAAATTTAGTTGCAATAGGCTATGAAATAACATCCACAACGACGATGATTTACACTCAGTTTCAACCTGCTTTTGCACTTCTTTCTTCAAATTGATGATCATGAGGCTGTTTTGATGATCAGTGTTTGATTTGATTTTTCCATTGCATTTGCATTGATGTCAGAGTGGTTAGAGGGACAGTAGAGCCCTGAGTACCAGGCCATTAGGACCTGATGGAGGGATAATAGAGCCCTGAGTACCAGGCCATTAGGACCTGATGGAGGGATAATAGAGCCCTGAGTACCAGGCCATTAGGACCTGATGGGGGGACAGTAGAGCCCTGAGTACCAGGCCATTAGGACCTGATGGAGGGATAATAGAGCCCTGAGTACCAGGCCATTAGGACCTGATGGGGGGATAATAGAGCCCTGAGTACCAGGCCATTAGGACCTGATGGAGGGATAATAGAGCCCTGAGTACCAGGCCATTACGACCTGATGGAGGGACAATAGAGCCCTGAGTACCAGGCCATTAGGACCTGATGGGGGGACAGTAGAGCCCTGAGTACCAGGCCATTGGGACCTGATGGAGGGATAATAGAGCCCTGAGTACCAGGCCATTAGGACCTGATGGAGGGAGAAATAGAGCCCTGAGTACCAGGCCATTAGGACCTGATGGGGGGACAGTAGAGCCCTGAGTACCAGGCCATTAGGACCTGATGGAGGGATAATAGAGCCCTGAGTACCAGGCCATTAGGACCTGATGGATGGACAGTAGAGCCCTGAGTACCAGGCCATTAGGACCTGATGGAGGGATAGTAGAGCCCTGAGTACCAGGCGATTAGGACCTGATGGAGGGACAGTAGAGCCCTGAGGACCAGACCATTAGGACCTGATGGTCATTAGGGTAATACCGACACATGTCCTGAGGTCATAAAAGGAAATGACCACCTTCATTCATAGGATAGGTTGATACAACCCATGTAGTAAGTTGCCTAAACCTAGCAATGTTACATTGAGCTGGTTGAATGGAATATGAATGACAGTCATCCAACATACTGTAACAGACATACATTTGATATATGATGTTATATTTAGACAAAGATATAAAGAATATAGGCTCTCTAATTCATACCATTGGACAAACAACACCCTGACTTACAGCACCACCACTGCTGGCTAGTAGCAATCTGTATTAGAGATCCTATTTGCTCTGCCCTAGCTCAGTACATGAGCTAAATGGCTTTTAGTTAGCAATTAGCATTCATTTAGGCATATGCCAGCTTCCTAAGACTAACTGACTAGTGCTTTGCAGAGAGCAAGAACAGAACAGAAAACACATGGATTCATATCAAGAAGCAATGTGGAAAGAGGTATCCTTCTTGTTTTGGAAGCATCTGTTGAGTGCATGCATTGATTGCATGCTGAGAGAATGTAAACAGCGAGGAAACACAGAGTTTCTAAACCCAGAGGCCCAACATCACAGTTTGGGCTTTTCTCAAAATCTAAAGGCAAAACCTAATTTGACAAACTGATATGTTTTCATTTTCATAAAAAACAACTGTATATCTAAGAATTGCCTTTGATTTGATGACCTGCACATGCGAAGATCGACACGACCATTAGACCCGGTGACATGTTTCTGCACATGAGCTAAGCTAGATAATGTCGCCACGACATCACCTACAAGGATGATCTGGGATTTCTAATGGAGAAGCAGTTTCTAGGCCTTTTTATTTCCACTCTCTTTGGAAGAACTGTGCTGCCTGCTTGAGTGACAGGGGTTGGGGTTTGGTGTGCTGGAAGCAAGCATCCGTGGGAGGGAGAGGCAGGCATTTTTGGCAGTGCACAAGGGGGGAGAGAGAGTGTGAGAGGCTTGCTCATGCCAGCAGCCGGGCACAGTGGCAGGGACAACACTTTTATTATAGGAGTCATGAGGATAATGCACTTTACTGTTTGACAAATTCATGGTTTTGTTTGCACAAAATCAAAATACGTTTTGATTGAGGTGACCAGGTAGAATGTGCAGATCGCACCAGTGTGACTAGTAATACATTTAACTTGTACAGCTAAGTCAAAGGGTCGCAAAATTTGAGTAAATGGTCACAGTCTGGAGCCCTGTAAGGGCAGACACAGAAACAGAGAGGATGAAGGATGAAGAGAGAGCCTGACCATTCCACCGGAACGGTTTCCAACAGGACTGTGAGGTTTGTGCAGAACTGGGACACCTATTCTCTGGGGTAAGACTATGAGGAGCAGCCAGCCAGCCAGGTGATGACACTGTTTCAATCTGAACAATGGCATCTCCCTATTTGCAGAGGCCTATGTTAGAACCCCCAGGATGGGGAAAGAGAGCAAAGAAGGTCTTCTTACCTTCACAGAGTCCAGCAAACTCTTGGGGAAGAATCTTCGTAAACCCACATCTTTTCTGCAGAGGACAGAGCAGAAAGAGTACTGCATTACAGCATTGATCAACAAGAATGTGTGCTCATTTCACCAAAACCTGCCATTTTCATTGTCACTGACTCTGTATCAAGCCTGGCATGTGAAAACACTACTTCTACATTTTTTTTTTTTAAACGGAGAGTTATTTAAAAAGAGATTGTCTTTAAAACAGCATAATTCCCTCTTAAAGAACGACTCTGTTTTCAGTTGGCTCCAGATAGAGCACCTGTCAGATGGCAACAGGACTAAGGCCATTTCCATAGCTAGCTACTGTGTAGTCAACGCCACACACTCCCCACCCCTCTATAGCCCTATCATTTGGTTAAGATCCAGCCAGCGGCCTCTCTCTGTATCGGCCAAGTACACAGTCTGGCCTATCTATATATAACATCACCATTCACCCAGGCAGTTTGGCTTTCTAATATCCCCGTGTGGTGGAGTGGTGTTGTTCTGGCTCTGCAACACACAGTCAGTCAGAAAACACATACTAACGCAAATATGTCCAGAACAAACAAATCATTTGCTCTGGGAACATAAAGTCACCAACGGCCTTTCACCTCCTCCTCCACCACCGTGCTCCAATGAGGAACATAAAGTCACCAACGGCCTTTCACCTCCACCACCACCGTGCTCCAATGAGGAACATAAAGTCACCAACGGCCTTTCACCTCCACCACCACCGTGCTCCAATGAGGAACATAAAGTCACCAACGGCCTTTCACCTCCACCTCCACCACCGTGCTCCAATGAGGAACATAAAGTCACCAACGGCCTTTCTCCTCCACCACCACCACCGTGATCCAATGAGGAACATAAAGTCACCAACGGCCTTTCACCTCCACCTCCACCACCGTGCTCCAATGAGGAACATAAAGTCACCAACGGCCTTTCTCCTCCACCATCACTATGCTCCAATGAGGAACATAAAGTCACCAACGGCCTTTCTCCTCCACCATCACTGTGCTCCAATGAGGAACATAAAGTCACCAACGGCCTTTCTCCTCCACCATCACTATGCTCCAATGAGGAACATAAAGTCACCAACGGCCTTTCTCCTCCTCCACCACCACCGTGCTCCAATGAGGAACATAAAGTCACCAACGGCCTTTCTCCTCCTCCACCACCACCGTGCTCCAATGAGGAACATAAAGTCACCAACGGCCTTTCTCCTCCTCCACCACCACCGTGCTCCAATGAGGAACATAAAGTCACCAACGGCCTTTCTCCTCCTCCACCACCACCGTGCTCCAATGAGGAACATAAAGTCACCAACGGCCTTTCTCCTCCTCCTCCACCACCGTGCTCCAATGAGGAACATAAAGTCACCAACGGCCTTTCTCCTCCTCCACCACCACCGTGCTCCAATGAGGAACATAAAGTCACCAACGGCCTTTCTCCTCCTCCACCACCACCGTGCTCCAATGAGGAACATAAAGTCACCAACGGCCTTTCGCCTCCACCACCACCACCGTGCTCCAATGAGGAACATAAAGTCACCAACAGCCTTTCTCCTCCTCCTCCACCACCGTGCTCCAATGAGGAACATAAAGTCACCAACGGCCTTTCACCTCCACCACCACCGTGCTCCAATGAGGAACATAAAGTCACCAACTGCCTTTCTCCTCCTCCTCCACCACCGTGCTCCAATGAGGAACATAAAGTCACCAACGGCATTTCACCTCCACCACCACCGTGCTCCAATGAGGAACATAAAGTCACCAACGGCCTTTCTCCTCCTCCACCACCGTGCTCCAATGAGGAACATAAAGTCACCAACGGCCTTTCTCCTCCACCACCACCGTGCTCCAATGAGGAACATAAAACTAGCTCCTGATATAGGCTGCGTCCCCAATGGCACGGTATTCCCTATAGTGCCTTACATAGTGAGACAAAAGTAGCACAGTATGTAAGGAACAGTGTGCCACTTGGGACGTACAGTAGCCATAGCCTACACGCTGTGGCTGATAGGTCAAATCTTCAAATTGCATCTTTTTTGTTGTGAATAAGCCAGAGACAGGATTCTGTGGTAACCAGTGGTGACAGTGTGAAGCTGCTCAGTTAAATTGGAACTGATAGCGTTTTAACTGCTTTGCAGATATGAAACAAACAGACAATCATAATATCACTCAACATCATCAAATTCCCAGTTCATACTACAAAATTAATTTCATAAGATGTTTTAAAAATAGGTTCTACTTGACTCAGCGTTCCATGGCATACACTAAGGCATTGTAGATTAATGCAGTTCAATGCAAGATTAATATAATTCACCAATACATTTCAGAAAATATTGCTATGAGGTTGTAAATCACAGCTGGCCTGGTACATTGTTTGCTGCTTCCATTCGGGATGCACTGACTTTTCCCCTCATATCGTTTTTTATTCTTCCTTGGGGTGTATATGAAGAGATTTTAATAAGATGTCATGAGATGTCAGACTGCTTCTTAACAGCGCACATCCAACCCGGAAGCCAGCCGCACCAATGTGTCGGAGGGTACACCGTGCACCTGGCAACCTTGGTTAGCATGCACTGCGCCCGGCCCGCCACAGGAGTCGCTGGTGCGCGATGAGACAAGGACATCCCTACCGACCAAACCCTCCCGAACCCAGACGACGCTAGGCCAATTGTGCGTCGCCCCACGGACCTCCCGGTCACGGCCGGTTACGACAGAGCCTGGGCGCGAACCCAGGGACTCTGATGGCACAGCTGGCGCTGCAGTACAGCGCCCTTAACCACTGCGCCACCCGGGAGGCCAATAAGATGTCATGTTGCTAAAATGCTGTCAGTTCCACTTTATTTGATTTATTTAACCTTTATTTTACTAGGAAAGTCAGTTAGAAACAAATTCTTATTTACAATGACGGCCTACCCCAGCCAAACCCTAACACGGATGACGCTGGGTCAATTGTGCTCCACCCTACAGGACTCCCAATCATGGTTGGATGTGATACAGCCTGGAATCGAACCAGGGTGTCTGTAGTGACAACTCTAGCACTGAGATGCAGTGCCTTAGACTGCTGCGCCACTCGGGAGCCCAAAGGACCTTAATGAGTTTAACATGGCTGTTTCCCAGCAGGAACCCTGGGTTGCATCCCACATCGCACCCTATTCCCTAATAGGGTATTACTTTTCACCAGGACCCTATAAAGGGAATAGGGTGTGATTTTAGACACATCCTTGGTTAAACTGACAGACATTATCGGGCAGCCACCTTCCCTGAGTGTGAAAGGCTTTGGCAATGTAAACATATGTTTCACATGCCAATAAAGCCCTTTGAATTGAATTGAAAGGGCTATAAAATAGTGGGGGTCCTGTTCACACTATCACAGTGCCATCACTGGGGTGTGGGGACATTATAATGACGCTGTAGAAGGTGATGAGAATGAAGATAAATTATTCTAACACTATAAATAGATCAGACACATTTCAACAGAGACTACGTCCCAAATTGTATCCTATTCCCTACATACTACACTACCTTTGACCAGAGATATAGGGAATAGGGTGCCATTTGCGAAGTGTCCCGAGTGAGAGGTTCACGAGGAAGGCAGTCAATTTCCACTGGCCTACATACATCTAGCCAGGAGAGAGGACACACACGATGAAAGGCTCAGCACAGCACAGGCTCATAGAGGTGAATTGTAGGATCTCTGTTCATAGATAGTGTTAAGATAATTACGTGTATGTTGTTAGTACAGAAATACATCATTTCTAAAAGTCCAATGCAGACATGTTTTAATCTCAATATAAATAGTTTATATGTAACAATTAAGTACTGGAATTGTTTTCAACTAAAATTGTCAAAAATAAACAAAAATATCTTCTTAGCAAATAGCAATTTCTCAAGCAATAATTTTTCTAGGACTGTCTTGGAGTGGTCTGGGTGTGGAGGGGGAACCTGAAAACAAGCAGTTATGGACAGAGAGGTTTGGAACTCTCTTTCTTATTGGTCTATTAACTAATGTACCGCCTGGTGATGTCACCAGGCAGGCCAAAACTCCATCCCACCAAAACAGGCTGATATTGCAGGCAGTCTTTTCAAACAGCTCTTACACTAAAAGGGCATTATCATCATTTTCACAACTTCACAGTATTATTCCAACCTCATAGTGTGGAAATATATATAAAACACAAGTAAAATCTAGTTTTTGACTGCACTGGGTCTTTAAGTAAAATAATCACTTACTCTAGTAATTCATAATTTGATTTCTTATCCAGGGCATTTCCTCGCATTTCCCTAAAAAATCTCCTGTAACAGAAAACAAAAGATAATAAACAATTTGTGAGTTGTCAAAATGTATATCTAATTATGGAATATTGGACGAGTACATGAATTCACTGTTTATAAGATATCAAATATCAAGTATTTGAAATAGAACTCACCTGATTTCAAGGCAGCCCAATTTAAGTGCAATGTCTTGGTCGACTCGATCAGCTACCTCCAACATGTAGTCACTCTTGACCTGAGAAACATTATCACAGTCATTCTCCATGACAACATGTAGTCACTCTTGAACTGAGAAACATCCTCACAGTCATTCTCCATGACAACATGTAGTCACTCTTGACCTGAGAAACATCATCACAGTCATTCTCCATGACAACATGTAGTCACTCTTGAACTGAGAAACATCATCACAGTCATTCTCCATGACAACATGTAGTCACTCTTGACCTGAGAAACATCATCACAGTCATTCTCCATGACAACATGTAGTCACTCTTGAACTGAGAAACATCATCACAGTCATTCTCCATGACAACATGTAGTCACTCTTGACCTGAGAAACATCATCACAGTCATTCTCCATGACAACATGTAGTCACTCTTGACCTGAGAAACATCATCACAGTCATTCTCCATGTATTCACGCTTGACCTGAGAAACATCATCACAGTCATTCTCCATGTATTCACTCTTGACCTGAGAAACATCATCACAGTCATTCTCCATGTATTCACACTTGACCTGAGAAACATCATCACAGTCATTCTCCATGACAACATGTAGTCACTCTTGAACTGAGAAACATCCTCACAGTCATTCTCCATGTAGTCACTCTTGAACTGAGAAACATCATCACAGTCATTCTCCATGTAGTCACTCTTGAACTGAGAAACATCATCACAGTCATTCTCCATGACAACATGTAGTCACTCTTGACCTGAGAAACATCATCACAGTCATTCTCCATGACAACATGTAGTCACTCTTGACCTGAGAAACATCATCACAGTCATTCTCCATGTATTTACTCTTGAACTGAGAAACATCATCACAGTCATTCTCCATGTATTCACGCTTGACCTGAGAAACATCATCACAGTCATTCTCCATGTAGTCACTCTTGACCTGAGAAACATCATCACAGTCATTCTCCATGACAACATGTAGTCACTCTTGAACTGAGAAACATCATCACAGTCATTCTCCATGTATTCACGCTTGACCTGAGAAACATCATCACAGTCATTCTCCATGTATTCACTCTTGACCTGAGAAACATCATCACAGTCATTCTCCATGTATTCACGCTTGACCTGAGAAACATCATCACAGTCATTCTCCATGACAACATGTAGTCACTCTTGAACTGAGAAACATCATCACAGTCATTCTCCATGTAGTCACTCTTGAACTGAGAAACATCATCACAGTCATTCTCCATGTAGTCACTCTTGAACTGAGAAACATCATCACAGTCATTCTCCATGTAGTCACTCTTGACCTGAGAAACATCATCACAGTTATTCTCCATGTATTCACTCTTGAACTGAGAAACATCATCACAGTCATTCTCCATGACAAAGATAACTACTAAAGTAGTGACAGGTAGTGTAGAGAGCATTGTGAATCTATTTTAAGACAGGAACAGGTAGATGGAAAGAGGTCCTCAGTTACTTGTGGTTGTCATCAGATGCTCAGCTGGTAAAGCAATGCCAAGATAGCGGGTTCGATTCCCTGGCCCACCCATGCGTTAGTCGCTTTGGATAAAATAGTATCCTAAATGGCATATATTATATGATTATATTATTAATTCGTTAGTCTGACTGAGCTGCAGCTGATGGGTCCAGCTCACATGGACGTTAATGAGCCACGAGACTTGAGGCTACCTCAGATCTCTAAGAGAGAAAACACCAAAGCTTGTATTTAACAGCAGCAGGTGGCCGTCGTATCACCTCTGACCAGAACATCAGCCATCAATGTCTATTCATTTCTAGGTGGTTCTATATGTTGAATCGCTGCCGTTCGTATCACCCAGCAGGAGATGGCTGCCGTTCGTATCACCCAGCAGGAGATGGCTGCCGTTCGTATCACCCAGCAGGGGATGGCTGCCGTTCGTATCACCCAGCAGGGGATGGCTGCCGTTCGTATCACCCAGCAGGTGATGGCTGCCGTTCGTATCACCCAGCAGGGAATGGCTGCCGTTCGTATCGCCCAGCAGGGAATGGCTGCCGTTCGTATCACCCAGCAGGAGATGGCTGCCGTTCGTATCACCCAGCAGGGGATGGCTGCTATTCGTATCACTCAGCAGGGAATGGCTGCCATTCGTATCACTCAGCAGGGGATGGCTGCCGTTCGTATCACTCAGCAGGTGATGGCTGCCGTTCGTATCACTCAGCAGGTGATGGCTGCCGTTCCTAACACCCAGCAGGGGATGGCTGCCATTCGTATCACCCAGCAGGTGATGGCTGCCGTTCGTATCACCCAGCAGGTGAGGGCTGCCGTTCGTATCACCCAGCAGGTGATGGCTGCCGTTCGTATCACCCAGCAGGTGAGGGCTGCCATTCGTATCACTCAGCAGGTGAGGGCTGCCGTTCGTATCACCCAGCAGGGAATGGCTGCCGTTCGTATCACCCAATAGGTGATGCTACCAGACTGTAGCCACACACAGCTTACAAATGTTGGACTTTCTGGTGGGTTTATTCTCTAAGAACCTCTGGCCAGCAGCCCAGACAGCTATATAACACACTCTCAGTCACACTGTACCACCCCAGCAGGGCCGTTTCAATGTCACCAGAAGCTATTTAACAGAGTTTATATAGCCTGCAGCCATTTGAAGTATAGCCAGCTGACGTTGTCACACATTGTCCTCTACCTGTTGTGAAAAAAATCACAATACACAACAGTGTATTTCTCTGATAAACAGAGAGGGAAGAACACTGAATGGTTTCTGTCCACACCTGTCGGTCATAACTCAATCTGAATATGGTTTCTGTCCACACCTGTCGGTCATAACTCAATCTGAATATGGTTTCTGTCCACACCTGTCGGTCGGTCATAACTCAATCTGAATATGGTTTCTGTCCACACCTGTCGGTCATAACTCAATCTGAATATGGTTTCTGTCCACACCTGTCGGTCATAACTCAATCTGAATATGGTTTCTGTCCACACCTGTCGGTCATAACTCAATCTGAATATGGTTTCTGTCCACACATGTCGGTCATAACTCAATCTGAATATGGTTTCTGTCCACACATGTCGGTCATAACTCAATCTGAATATGGTTTCTGTCCAGACCTGTCGGTCATAACTCAATCTGAATATGGTTTCTGTCCAGACCTGTCGGTCATAACTCAATCTGAATATGGTTTCTGTCCACACCTGTCGGTCATAACTCAATCTGAATATGGTTTCTGTCCACACCTGTCTGTCATAACTCAATCTGAATATGGTTTCTGTCCACACCTGACAGTCCCAACTCAATCTGAATATGGTTTCTGTGCACACCTGACAGTCCCAACTCAATCTGAATATGGTTTCTGTCCACACCTGACAGTCCCAACTCAATCTGAATATGGTTTCTGTCCACACCTGACAGTCCCAACTCAATCTGAATATGGTTTCTTTCCTCACCTGATGGTCCCAACTCAATCTGAATATGGTTTCTGTCCACACCTGACGGTCCCAACTCAATCTGAATATGGTTTCTGTCCAGACCTGTCGGTCATAACTCAATCTGAATATGGTTTCTGTCCAGACCTGTCGGTCATAACTCAATCTGAATATGGTTTCTGTCCACACCTGACAGTCCCAACTCAATCTGAATATGGTTTCTGTCCACACCTGACAGTCCCAACTCAATCTGAATATGGTTTCTGTCCACACCTGTCGGTCATAACTCAATCTGAATATGGTTTCTGTCCACACCTGACAGTCCCAACTCAATCTGAATATGGTTTCTGTCCACACCTGACAGTCCCAACTCAATCTGAATATGGTTTCTGTCCAGACCTGTCGGTCATAACTCAATCTGAATATGGTTTCTGTCCACACCTGACAGTACCAAATCAATCTGAATATGGTTTCTGTCCACACCTGACAGTCCCAACTCAATCTGAATATGGTTTCTGTCCAGACCTGTCGGTCATAACTCAATCTGAATATGGTTTCTGTCCACACCTGACAGTCCCAACTCAATCTGAATATGGTTTCTGTCCACACCTGACAGTCATAACTCAATCTGAATATGGTTTCTGTCCACACCTGACGGTCCCAACTCAATCTGAATAGGGTTTCTGTCCACACCTGACAGTCATAACTCAATCTGAATATGGTTTCTGTCCACACCTGACAGTCATAACTCAATCTGAATATGGTTTCTGTCCACACCGGACAGTCATAACTCAATCTGAATATGGTTTCTGTCCACACCGGACAGTCATAACTCAATCTGAATATGGTTTCTGTCCACACCGGACAGTCATAACTCAATCTGAATATGGTTTCTGTCCACACCTGACAGTACCAACTCAATCTGAATATGGTTTCTGTCCACACCTGACAGTCATAACTCAATCTGAATATGGTTTCTGTCCACACCTGACAGTACCAACTCAATCTGAATATGGTTTCTTTCCTCACCTGATGGTAGAAGTAGTTCAGTGTAGGTTTATCTTCTGAAAAATGGTTCAAGAATCCTTTTGGCAAGTAGCGTATCCGTAGCTCATACCTGTGGAGAAAGAAATGCCATATGGTTAGCTCGATGCTAACGAGGACGAAGGACAACTCAGAAACAAGGTTCCAAAGGAACACATTGATACAGAAGAGTTAGGACAGACAGAATGCTGTTTTGATATCTAACAACCTCTGTGTGTTATTATACAGTGCTGTGAATGTGGAAGCTGTATGGTACAAGTCAGCACGTTGTCATTATTCTGTACTTTCACAGAGGATCCTTTCATATGGAACTTATCAAAGAGATCAGTGAGACTGAGTCTGCGTCCCAAATGGCACCCTATTACCTACATAGTGCACTACGTTTGACCAGAACCTTATGGGCCCTGGTCAAAATTAGTGCCCTATATAGGCATAGACATCATCGAGACATCATCATCATTACCTAGCGCAGGGAGAGACCTCAATGATCATTCCTGGAATAACTATAACATCCAGCCACAGCCTTCTGATCAACCTACAAGGTGAAATAAACTACTGAACTGCTTGAAATAGCTGCTTGTTCAAACTCTGTTCTAAGCCTGTTCCTTGTAATTACAAAGTCTCTGACTAGAGAAAACCTTTCCTGGCTCTGTCATATCAGATGGTCTTTGTAGTTCTGGTGTTTTCTACTCAGCTGTGATCTACACCAGAGAGAGATAATAGAACAGTAGTCAGTGGAAGGTACATGACTCAGTACATTGACATTCTATGTGTAAAAGGCAAGTCATTCATTTGATGTCTGTACGAATGGCTTGAGGACAGTGTCATGGGTATTGAATGAGTATTTTAGAGTGTCTGCTGGTCTGTCAACACTTCCATTGAACCAGTGTTCTAGAATGTTTCTTCGATGAACATGCTATTGATACGACTGCGAGAGCCAATGTTCAAAATAAATTTCCCTTTGACAATAAGGTAAATTAGGATCATTTTCTCCTAATGTATCAATCGCTTGCTGTTATTGTGCAACCTACGTACCATTCACCAGCTCAACAACGGAGACACAGGAAGACAAGCAGTAACTGGCTCCATGGCATGAAAGCATTGAGACGAGGTCAACCCCCCCCCCCCCCCCCCCCACATACACAGATATCCATCCATTATCCATTCTTCCTTTCAACGGCCTTGTACAGCCTGGTGAGGAATGCAAGGCTAATGAGACACATAGCATGTGGTCTGACACTGGATGCGTGTCACCCTATTTCCTATATAGCACCTACAGGCCCTGGTTAAAAGTAGTGCACTTTAAAGGTAACATGGAACCATTTGGGATGCAGCCATTGAAAGGCTCTAAACAACAGAAATTTAACAAATGGACACTGCAATAGGTCTACTTCCTGTGTTAAACAACTACAGCATCTGAATGGTGTTTTATTTTTGCTATTACTGACGATACAGGGCTTATTCTATCGCCAGAAGGAATTAAGGCTGAATAAAGAGACTATTTCATAATGAATGAGCAGCACAGTCACTGAGTATCCCCTGAGCTAACTTCAGCAGAGCACCACTAACAACAGCACACAGTCACTGAGTATCCCCTGAGCTAACTTCAGCAGAGCACCACTAACAACAGCACACAGTCACTGAGTATCCCCTGAGCTAACTTCAGCAGAGCACCACTAACAACAGCACACAGTCACTGAGTATCCCCTGAGCTAACTTCAGCAGAGCACCACTAACAACAGCACACAGTCACTGAGTATCCCCTGAGCTAACTTCAGCAGAGCACCACTAACAACAGCACACAGTCACTGAGTATCCCCTGAGCTAACTTCAGCAGAGCACCACTAACAACAGCACACAGTCACTGAGTATCCCCTGAGCTAACTTCAGCAGAGCACCACTAACAACAGCACACAGTCACTGAGTATCCCCTGAGCTAACTTCAGCAGAGAACCACTAACAACAGCACACAGTCACTGAGTATCCCCTGAGCTAACTTCAGCAGAGCACCACTAACAACAGCACACAGTCACTGAGTATCCCCTGAGCTAACTTCAGCAGAGCACCACTAACAACAGCACACAGTCACTGAGTATCCCCTGAGCTAACTTCAGCAGAGCACCACTAACAACAGCACACAGTCACTGAGTATCCCCTGAGCTAACTTCAGCAGAGCACCACTAACAACAGCACACAGTCACTGAGTATCCCCTGAGCTAACTTCAGCAGAGCACCACTAACAACAGCACACAGTCACTGAGTATCCCCTGAGCTAACTTCAGCAGAGCACCACTAACAACAGCACACAGTCACTGAGTATCCCCTGAGCTAACTTCAGCAGAGCACCACTAACAACAGCACACAGTCACTGAGTATCCCCTGAGCTAACTTCAGCAGAGCACCACTAACAACAGCACACAGTCACTGAGTATCCCCTGAGCTAACTTCAGCAGAGCACCACTAACAACAGCACACAGTCACTGAGTATCCCCTGAGCTAACTTCAGCAGAGAACCATTAACAACAGCACACAGTCACTGAGTATCCCCTGAGCTAACTTCAGCAGAGCACCACTAACAACAGCACACAGTCACTGAGTATCCCCTGAGCTAACTTCAGCAGAGCACCACTAACAACAGCACACAGTCACTGAGTATCCCCTGAGCTAACTTCAGCAGAGCACCACTAACAACAGCACACAGTCACTGAGTATCCCCTGAGCTAACTTCAGCAGAGCACCACTAACAACAGCACACAGTCACTGAGTATCCCCTGAGCTAACTTCAGCAGAGCACCACTAACAACAGCACACAGTCACTGAGTATCCCCTGAGCTAACTTCAGCAGAGAACCACTAACAACAGCACACAGTCACTGAGTATCCCCTGAGCTAACTTCAGCAGAGCACCACTAACAACAGCACACAGTCACTGAGTATCCCCTGAGCTAACTTCAGCAGAGCACCACTAACAACAGCACACAGTCACTGAGTATCCCCTGAGCTAACTTCAGCAGAGCACCACTAACAACAGCACACAGTCACTGAGTATCCCCTGAGCTAACTTCAGCAGAGCACCACTAACAACAGCACACAGTCACTGAGTATCCCCTGAGCTAACTTCAGCAGAGCACCACTATCAACAGCACACAGTCACTGAGTATCCCCTGAGCTAACTTCAGCAGAGAACCACTAACAACAGCACACAGTCACTGAGTATCCCCTGAGCTAACTTCAGCAGAGCACCACTAACAACAGCACACAGTCACTGAGTATCCCCTGAGCTAACTTCAGCAGAGCACCACTAACAACAGCACACAGTCACTGAGTATCCCCTGAGCTAACTTCAGCAGAGCACCACTAACAACAGCACACAGTCACTGAGTATCCCCTGAGCTAACTTCAGCAGAGCACCACTAACAACAGCACACAGTCACTGAGTATCCCCTGAGCTAACTTCAGCAGAGCACCACTAAAAACAGCACACAGTCACTGAGTATCCCCTGAGCTAACTTCAGCAGAGCACCACTAACAACAGCACACAGTCACTGAGTATCCCCTGAGCTAACTTCAGCAGAGAACCACTAACAACAGCACACAGTCACTGAGTATCCCCTGAGCTAACTTCAGCAGAGCACCACTAACAACAGCACACAGTCACTGAGTATCCCCTGAGCTAACTTCAGCAGAGCACCACTAACAACAGCACACAGTCACTGAGTATCCCCTGAGCTAACTTCAGCAGAGCACCACTAACAACAGCACACAGTCACTGAGTATCCCCTGAGCTAACTTCAGCAGAGCACCACTAACAACAGCACACAGTCACTGAGTATCCCCTGAGCTAACTTCAGCAGAGCACCACTAACAACAGCACACAGTCACTGAGTATCCCCTGAGCTAACTTCAGCAGAGAACCACTAACAACAGCACACAGTCACTGAGTATCCCCTGAGCTAACTTCAGCAGAGAACCACTAACAACAGCACACAGTCAATTCATTTCTCTGTATTATTTAGCTCTATTACTTCTGCACTGAGATGAGGTGGGAACAGAATGAGCTCTGCTGTGGTGGTTGTGGTCTACAGTATAAAGCATGTATTATCTCACTGTGTTCAATGGCAGCTCCTACCGTCCTATGCAAATACAATGCTGCTTAGGAACAGAACAGGTTGTTCCGCGAGGTAGAACGTATTGTATCATTGAGTATTCTTAGAACATTCACATAACAGTTACGTTCCATCTTGATTTGTGAGCAGCACAGTTGGGATTCATATAGAATTCTGAGAAGGACAGGTGGCCAGGGTTTAAACTGAGTCATGAAACGCCTGCTGTCATGTTTTTATTCTTTGGGAACATCTATCTAGGCCTGCTACATTATTCAAATGTATTCTTCCAGCTGGATACATTTCAGCACACGCACGCAAGCACACACACAAGCACACACACAAGCACACACAGACACAAAGTTATAATGAGGTGAGTGAGAAGCAACCTGCCCAGAGAACAGTAGTGTCTGTTAGAGGAAGGCTGGATACAGTTCTAAAACATGTCCTGTACCTCCCAAACATGTCAACACACTGCCCTGTCTGGCTGTGAAGGAAGCAGAGGTGAGGGGGAGTACAGTCTGAAATATCACCCAAATAAAAGCTGTTGCTCTGCTATCTCTGATATGGCATTTCTCTCTCCATATCTTCACTCAGTCAGGACTAGAAGGGAATCTATCAGCATTAGGCTCCAACATCAAACACTGAGATCACATCAACAGATAGTTCAGTCCTCTCTAATTACTCTCCTCCTCAAGACTCTCAGTTGACTTTGTCAGTGAATCTCTCATTGTAGTCTAATTTCCCTTCCAATAACAGTGATGAGACAGGAGGAAACATGTATCTCAGCCTATAGAGGCCTAATTACACTGGAACGCCATATGAAAGGTTTTCAGCCTGCTTCTGAGGAACCATGATTTATGCAGGCAGATTGGAAGGAAATTCAAGGCCACTCGGCCCAACTAACAGGATGGCAACAATTGATTTTCGGTTCCGTTGCAACTCTGCCCAATTCCCCCATCAGTGGGTTTACATTTGAACATACAGGGCACATAAAGTCCTGATTTCATCCCCTTACTACATTGATGAAATAACCAAGCGCCTTGCAACGACATAGACTGCACACATCTCACTGGTAACAAGGTCACTTCTATCCATGACATACTTTAGCCCCTTGGCTTTGCCACTGGTCTGAATCCATTAAAACAACCAAATTCGTTCTCATGTTTTCTCTTCCAAAAAACAGGCCTAGGAAATCTGCCAATTTAGCTAGTGAGCACTAGTTCGACAGTTTAATCACGGTCAAGTGTTTCAAGGGGCAAGGCTGTAGCCCGGATGTCTTACTCACATAATTGAGTTATGAATTAAGTTATGCAAAGCTCATAAGGTGCTGTACATGCGCTTATAATGCATTATGATGATGGTATTCATAGGAAGTGTTTGAATATTTATATGAAAGCAGAATTACATGGAGCCAATATGCATAAAGGCAGCAGCGCCAAGGCTTTTAAGGTGACAGAGCAGTGTAGATATGGCTTCATACAGTATTTCAACGTGTCTATGTAGCCTGCTCCCAGATCAGTTTGTGCTGTCTTGCCAAAACAACAATGACAATAGGAATTGGTCAAACAGCACACACGGACAGAACTGGGACCAGGGATCAGCAGTGTAAATATAGCTTCATACAGTATGTCTCTGTCCTAGTTCTTACCTCCACTCGTCCTGAGGGTGGAGCAGCTCGTAGCTCTCCCTGACGCGGGACACCCCCATGTCGGGGTGCAGCCAGTGGATGTTCCCTGAGCGCAGGTGGCTGAGACGCAGGCCCAGACAGGAAACACACTTCACCTTGTGGATGTCTGCTATCTTCTGGATGATACCCTGTCAGGGGACACACGTGTAGACACACACTTAGGCTATAGAGTCACTCTGAAATGAATTTCAGTCAATGTCAATGGACAGACGCGTAGACAGTATACACACTGAGGTTAGAGGAGGAATCACTCAGAGATGAGATTCAAATCAACAACACGTCAGTCATAATCCCTAAAAGATCAGTATGGTTGTGTTCCAAATGGCACCCTATTCCCTTTGCAGAAGAAGAGTTTGATTGACAGTAATTGACAGTAATGAACTGTCCTACAGATTGTAGTTTGTGATTCAGAGGGCAGGAGATAAAGATACATGAATAGCAGTCATATTGACATATTGGTAGTGTGACAGACAGCAGTGGGGAGGGCCTTCCTTGTAGTCCAGGAGAACCATCTATTCACCTATCCATCCCTGTAGTCCAGGAGAACCATCTATTCACCCATCCATCCCTGTAGTCCAGGAGAACCATCTATTCACCCATCCATCCCTGTAGTCCAGGAGAACCATCTATTCACCCATCCATCCCTGTAGTCCAGGAGAACCATATATTCACCCATTCATCCCTGTAGTCCAGGAGAACCATCTATTCACCCATCCATCCCTGTAGTCCAGGAGAACCATCTATTCACTCATCCATCCCTGTAGTCCAGGAGAACCATCTATTCACCCATCCATCCCTGTAGACCAGGAGAACCATCTATTCAACCATCCATCCCTGTAGTCCAGGGGTGACATGAGGACTCCAGGGGAACCATCTATCTATAACAGTAGATAGAATAGAAAGAACAGCTTGGCAGAGTTACACTGAATGATAGATCGTCCTCTCTCTCTCTTCCAGGAAGAGATTGTCATTGTGTGCAGAAGCAAGGGAAGGGGAGTGGGGCGGGTTAAATAATCCATCATTGAAATGCCACTATGGGGCTTATGACACAATCTGAGAAGTGACACCCCTGCTTGGTTAAAATGATTAACGAGACGACCTCCCCATCTCTTTCAGGGATGACATGTTCCATCACATCCCTCAACATCATCTGGCATCACTACTTCAGGTATTGAAGTTAGAGGCCATTGAAGCATAAATTAGAAGCAGTCTACTTTGAAATGAAGCGCTTTGCCATTCCAGAGCCAGACACCGAACAGAAGAGATGTGGTAGCAAAGCCTTTTGGAATCTTTTCCAAGAAACACCTGTTTAATCACCTATTTAACTAGCTATTCTTTTCACCTCCTAAACTCTCTTAGTCTTGTTTCATCTGAATAGAAGTCATTATTAAACCTAACGGGGATGGAAGACACTAACTGTAGAAATGTCAACCTCATAAATACCTGGGTTGTGTTCAGTAGGGAGAAAACGTTTTGAAACACTTAAAAATTGTGATGTAGTCCGAGGTACTAAGTGAATTTGTCTAATAAGAAAACTTGTTTTCATTTTCTGATACAAAACATTGCTATAGTGTGACCTACTGAACGGCAGGTAGCCTAGTGGTTAAGAGCTTTGGGCCAGTAACCAAAAGGTTGCTGGTTCGAATCCCTGAGCCGACCGGGTGAAACATCTGCCGATGTGCCCTTGAGCAAGGCATTTAACCCTAATTGCTCCTGGAAGTCGCTCTGGATAAGAGCGTCTGCTAAATGACTAAAAGGTCAATGTTAAAGGAACATCGCCCAGGTGATAGGGCGAGTTCTACAGTGAGACGCTCAAGGAAGGAACATCGCCCAGGTGACAGGGGGAGTTCTACAGTGAGACGCTCAAGGAAGGAACATCGCCCAGGTGACAGGGGGAGTTCTACAGTGAGACGCTCAAGGAAGGAACATCGCCCAGGTGATAGGGGGAGTTCTACAGTGAGACGCTCAAGGAAGGAACATCGCCCAGGTGACAGGGGGAGTTCTACAGTGAGACGCTCAAGGAAGGAACATCGCCCAGGTGATAGGGGGAGTTCTACAGTGAGACGCTCAAGGAAGGAACATCGCCCAGGTGATAGGGCGAGTTCTACAGTGAGACGCTCAAGGAAGGAACATCGCCCAGGTGACAGGGGGAGTTCTACAGTGAGACGCTCAAGGAAGGAACATCGCCCAGGTTACAGGGGGAGTTCTACAGTGAGACGCTCAAGGAAGGAACATCGCCCAGGTGATAGGGGGAGTTCTACAGTGAGACGCTCAAGGAAGGAACATCGCCCAGGTGACAGGGGGAGTTCTACAGTGAGACGCTCAAGGAAGGAACATCGCCCAGGTGACAGGGGGAGTTCTACAGTGAGACGCTCAAGGAAGGAACATCGCCCAGGTGATAGGGGGAGTTCTACAGTGAGACGCTCAAGGAAGGAACATCGCCCAGGTGATAGGGCGAGTTCTACAGTGAGACGCTCAAGGAAGGAACATCGCCCAGGTTACAGGGGGAGTTCTACAGTGAGACGCTCAAGGAAGGAACATCGCCCAGGTGACAGGGGGAGTTCTACAGTGAGACGCTCAAGGAAGGAACATCGCCCAGGTGACAGGGGGAGTCCTACAGTGAGACGCTCAAGGAAGGAACATCGCCCAGGTGACAGGGGGAGTTCTACAGTGAGACGCTCAAGGAAGGAACATCGCACAGGTGACAGGGGGAGTTCTACAGTGAGACGCTCAAGGAAGGAACATCGCCCAGGTGACAGGGGGAGTTCTACAGTGAGACGCTCAAGGAAGGAACATCGCCCAGGTGACCGGGGGAGTTCTACAGTGAGACGCTCAAGGAAGGAACATCGCCCAGGTGACAGGGGGAGTTCTACAGTGAGACGCTCAAGGAAGGAACATCGCCCAGGTGACAGGGGGAGTTCTACAGTGAGACGCTCAAGGAAGGAACATCGCCCAGGTGACAGGGGGAGTTCTACAGTGAGACGCTCAAGGAAGGAACATCGCCCAGGTGACAGGGGGAGTTCTACAGTGAGACGCTCAAGGAAGGAACATCGCCCAGGTGACAGGGGGAGTTCTACAGTGAGACGCTCAAGGAAGGAACATCGCCCAGGTAACAAGGGGAGTTCTACAGTGAGACGCTCAAGGAAGGAACATCACCCAGGTGATTTAAAAAATTGCATGAAAGCAGTCGTCTCTCATTGAATGACAACAAAGTCTTTATTGAACAATGCCTACTGTTGACCAATCACCAACAAAGGGGCCTAGACTTCAGCTACTGACTTCGGCTTGCCTCAAGAAAGATGTGTGCCTGAACAGCCGGAAAAACACTTATCGAAATCCAAAACGAACTAAATGGCACAAAATGGCATCATAATATATTCACTAACTCTTCCTAACTGTTTTGGCTGGGAACCATTTGGAAGCCTTAAGCAGGCCGGCACCCGTGTCCCACTGGGCCATGGCTCAGGTGGACTTGCTCTCACCTGGGACCAAAGCCAGGCCACTGGTACTTTTCAGCTGGCATTTACATAACATTGGCAAACTGTGGACTTTAACACCTTCTCACAAAGCACCTTCTCACAAGTCCTCAATGTCAGCCCATCTATGGAAACACAATTTCCCTAGTATACCATTAGGGTGTATTTTTTTTATTTTACCTTTATTTAACTAGGCAAGTCAGTTAAGAACAATTCTTATTTTCAATGACGGCCTAGGAACAGTGGGTTAACTGCCTGTTCAGGGGAAGAACTAGTGTAACACTGATGTTAAAGTTGAAAAGCAGCAATAGTGCACTTCTTTTGACCAGCGACTATAGGGCTGTATAGGGAACAGGGAGCCATTTGGGACACTCAGGGTGTTGATAGGTAACTGTCTGTCTGTCTAGTAGGTAGAGTAGATAGGTAACTGTCTGTCTGTCTGTCTAGTAGGTAGAGTAGATAGGTAACTGTCTGTCTGTTTATCTAGTAGGTAGAGTAGATCGGTAACTGTCTGTCTGTCTGTCTGTCTAGTTGGTAGAGTTGATAGGTAACTGTCTGTGTGTCTAGTAGGTAAAGTAGATAGGTAACTGTCTATCTGTCTAGTAGGTAGAGTTGATAGGTAACTGTCTGTCTGTTTAGTAGGTAGAGTTGATAGGTAACTGTCTGTCTATTTGGTAGAGTTGATAGGTAACTGTCTGTCTGTCTAGTAGGTAAAGTAGATAGGTAACTGTCTATCTGTCTAGTAGGTAGAGTTGATAGGTAACTGTCTGTCTAGTAGGTAGAGTTGATAGGTAACTATATGTCTGTCTGTCTAGTATGTAGAGTTGATAGGTAATTGTCTGTCTGTCTGTCTGTCTGTCTGTCTGTCTGTCTGTCTGTCTGTCTGTCTGTCTGTCTGTCTGTCTGTCTGTCTGTCTGTCTGTCTGTCTGTCTGTCTGTCTGTCTGTCTGTCTGTCTGTCTGTCTGTCTGTCTGTCTGTCTGTCTGTCTGTCTAGTTGGTAGAGTTGATAGGTAACTGTCTGTCTAGTTGGTAGAGTTGATAGGTAACTGTCTGTCTGTCTGTCTAGTAGGTAGAGTTGATAGGTAACTGTCTGTCTAGTTGGTAGAGTTGATAGGTAACTGTCTGTCTAGTTGGTAGAGTTGATAGGTAACTGTCTGTCTAGTTGGTAGAGTTGATAGGTAACTGTCTGTCTAGTTGGTAGAGTTGATAGGTAACTGTCTGTCTAGTTGGTAGAGTTGATAGGTAACTGTCTGTCTAGTTGGTAGAGTTGATAGGTAACTGTCTGTCTAGTAGGTAGAGTTGATAGGTAACTGTCTGTCTGTCTGTCTACTAGGTAGAGTTGATAGGTAACTGTCTGTCTGTCTAGTAGGTAGAGTTGATAGGTAACTGTCTGTCTGTCTGTCTAGTAGGTAGAGTTGATAGGTAATTGTCTGTCTGTCTGTCTGTCTGTCTGTCTGTCTGTCTAGTTGGTAGAGTTGATAGGTAACTGTCTGTCTGTCTGTCTAGTAGGTAGAGTTGATAGGTAACTGTCTGTCTAGTTGGTAGAGTTGATAGGTAACTGTCTGTCTAGTTGGTAGAGTTGATAGGTAACTGTCTGTCTAGTTGGTAGAGTTGATAGGTAACTGTCTGTCTGTCTGTCTAGTTGGTAGAGTTGATAGGTAACTGTCTGTCTAGTTGGTAGAGTTGATAGGTAACTGTCTGTCTAGTTGGTAGAGTTGATAGGTAACTGTCTGTCTAGTTGGTAGAGTTGATAGGTAACTGTCTGTCTAGTTGGTAGAGTTGATAGGTAACTGTCTGTCTAGTAGGTAGAGTTGATAGGTAACTGTCTGTCTGTCTGTCTAGTAGGTAGAGTTGATAGGTAACTGTCTGTCTGTCTGTCTAGTAGGTAGAGTTGATAGGTAATTGTCTGTCTGTCTGTCTGTCTGTCTGTCTGTCTGTCTGTCTGTCTGTCTGTCTGTCTGTCTGTCTGTCTGTCTGTCTGTCTGTCTGTCTGTCTGTCTGTCTAGTTGGTAGAGTTGATAGGTAACTGTCTGTCTAGTTGGTAGAGTTGATAGGTAACTGTCTGTGTAGTTGGTAGAGTTGATAGGTAACTGTCTGTCTAGTTGGTAGAGTTGATAGGTAACTGTCTGTCTGTATGGACAGTATGTGTCCCTACTGTACGAATGATAGGGAGAGACTATACAGACAGTAACCTGTCTGTCTGTCTGTCTGTCTGTCTGTCTGTCTGTCTGTCTGTCTGTCTGTCTGTCTGTCTGTCTGTCTGTCTGTCTGTCTGTCTGTCTGTCTGTCTAGTTGGTAGAGTTGATAGGTAACTGTCTGTCTAGTTGGTAGAGTTGATAGGTAACTGTCTGTCTGTCTGTCTAATAGGTAGAGTTGATAGGTAACTGTCTGTCTAGTTGGTAGAGTTGATAGGTAACTGTCTGTCTAGTTGGTAGAGTTGATAGGTAACTGTCTGTCTAGTTGGTAGAGTTGATAGGTAACTGTCTGTCTAGTTGGTAGAGTTGATAGGTAACTGTCTGTCTAGTTGGTAGAGTTGATAGGTAACTGTCTGTCTAGTAGGTAGAGTTGATAGGTAACTGTCTGTCTGTCTGTCTAGTAGGTAGAGTTGATAGGTAACTGTCTGTCTGTCTAGTAGGTAGAGTTGATAGGTAACTGTCTGTCTGTCTGTCTAGTAGGTAGAGTTGATAGGTAACTGTCTGTCTGTCTAGTAGGTAGAGTTGATAGGTAACTGTCTGTCTGTCTAGTAGGTAGAGTTGATAGGTAATTGTCTGTCTGTCTGTCTGTCTGTCTAGTTGGTAGAGTTGATAGGTAACTGTCTGTCTGTCTGTCTGTCTAGTAGGTAGAGTTGATAGGTAACTGTCTGTCTAGTTGGTAGAGTTGATAGGTAACTGTCTGTCTAGTTGGTAGAGTTGATAGGTAACTGTCTGTCTAGTAGGTAGAGTTGATAGGTAACTGTCTGTCTGTCTGTCTAGTAGGTAGAGTTGATAGGTAACTGTCTGTCTGTCTGTCTGTCTAGTAGGTAGAGTTGATAGGTAACTGTCTGTCTGTCTGTCTGTCTGTCTGTCTGTCTGTCTGTCTGTCTGTCTGTCTGTCTGTCTGTCTGTCTGTCTGTCTGTCTGTCTGTCTGTCTGTCTGTCTGTCTGTCTGTCTGTCTGTCTGTCTGTCTGTCTGTCTGTCTAGTTGGTAGAGTTGATAGGTAACTGTCTGTCTAGTTGGTAGAGTTGATAGGTAACTGTCTGTGTAGTTGGTAGAGTTGATAGGTAACTGTCTGTCTAGTTGGTAGAGTTGATAGGTAACTGTCTGTCTGTATGGACAGTATGTGTCCCTACTGTACGAATGATAGGGAGAGATTATACAGACAGTAACCTAAAGAAGCATAGTTGCTGTAACTGTGGTAAACTGTGTTTACCCAATCAGCTGCTCAGCTCACCCTGATGTCAGTGGCGTCTCCGTGGCGGATGTGGCTGGCCCAGGTGGAAGGTTCACTGTTGCTCTCCAAGTAGTGGTGGATCTTGAGCACGCGGTCCATGGTCCCCGGCTTCGACACCCCACCGCCCAAACCAGCATGGTGGTTCAGGTTGGGGTCCAGGTACGCTGACGCCATGCTTCCTTTGGTGGGGGCTAGCTGTCTGTCATATTCTGAAGGTAGAGAGACAGAGGGGAGAGAAAGAGAGAGCGAGAGATAGGGGAAGTAGAGAGAGAAAGAGAGAGAGAAAGAGAGAGAGAAAGAGAGAGAGAGGAGGGATGCAAAGAGAGAGATAGGGAGCGAGAGAGAGGGGAGGTAGAGAGAGAGAGGGGAGGTAGAGAGAGAGAGAGAGAGAGAGAGAGAGAGAGAGAGAGAGAGAGAGAGAGAGAGAGAGATAGAGGAGGTAGAGAGATAGAGGTAGAGAGAGAGAGAGAGATAGGGAGCGAGAGAGAGAGAGAGAGAGAGAGAGAGAGAGAGAGAGAGAGAGAGAGAGATAGAGGAGGTAGAGAGATAGAGGTAGAGAGAGAGAGAGAGATAGGGAGCGAGAGAGAGGGGAGGTAGAGAGAGAGAGGGGAGGTAGAGAGAGAGAGGGAGGTAGAGAGAGAGAGAGAGAGAGAGAGAGAGAGAGAGAGAGAGAAGGCTTCAGGTGAATTCCCACTAGACGACTGTGTAACTTTCTCACCATTATAACTTCATCTGTAATCAGTAACAAAAGTGGACGGCTGGACAGACTGACAGATAACAGTGAGGTCTGCAGGTTGAAGTGGACTGAGCTGGGCTTGCTACAGTAGGCTGGCCAGACAGCTGGGTGGCTTTGGAGAGTGAGCAGGGAGCAGCACTGTCAGAAGCACTGCCAGCATTACAACAACCCTCCTCACGAACCACAAACTGGGGCCATTATACATAAGCTGTTTGGATTGTGGTAGAAACGGTCAGGGGTGAAATTTGGGGTGTGTGTGTCTGTGTGTGTGTGTGTGTGTCTGGGGGGTGTGTGTGTGTGTGTGTGTGTGTGTGTGTGTGTGTGTGTGTGTGTGTGTGTGTGTGTGTGTGTGTGTGTGTGTGTGTGTGTGTGTGTGTGTATGGTAATAGGTACAGCCAAGACAGTACCGCTGTGCTTGTTAAAACATGGCTTTTCTAGTGTTTTGGAAAGACTGACCAAGAGCAGCTCAGTGACATTCCTCAGCCTTCCTGACTGTATCTGCTGTTGGTAACATCACTAGAATAGAGCACCACAGGAAAACCTGCCCTTAACACCAAAAACACACACATTCTCAGATGGTGACCTCTTCGATGGTACTTTCTGGTAACCCAGGCAGAACACATGTATGAAAACAGAGGTAAATATCCTAACTCTTGATAATCAGTCAGACAACATTGAAGCAATGGAGATCAGTACAGACACAACTGGTCCATTTGAGCCCACGACTGGACAACTTCCTTTCAGAGTTGTTCTTTAATAAACTCCTGTCAAACTCAATTCAAACACTACTATTCTGATCTAACACCAGCACAGCAACAGTCCAATCAGTCACTCCTCCTACCTTTACTGATGAAGGGCCAGCAGGTACACTCCACTGTAGAGTTCCGTAGTGACAACATTAGTGCTATAGCAACAGCACACTAGGTTACCCAGTAGAATATGTCCACTAGGTTACACAGTAGAGTCTGTCCACGAGGTTACACAGTAGAGTATGTCCACTAGGTTACACAGTAGAGTATGTCCACGAGGTTACCCAGTAGAGTATGTCCACTAGGTTACACAGTAGAGTCTGTCCACGAGGTTACACAGTAGAGTATGTCCACTAGGTTACACAGTAGAGTATGTCCACTAGGTTACACAGTAGAGTATGTCCACTAGGTTACACAGTAGAGAATGTCCACTAGGTTACACAGTAGAGTATGTCCACGAGGTTACACAGTAGAGTATGTCCACTAGGTTACACAGTAGAGAATCGACAGATCCATGGGATTTCTTCTTGGTTTCTTCCAGGCACAAACACACTTCTTCTTACCCACACATTCCTCTCTCTCTCTCCCATACACACACATACAAAGTGAACAACACATTCACGTCTTTCCTGTCCAGTCACGTCACATCCTGGTTATCACAATGCGTCCTGTCCGCTCAGGAGCCACAGTGAGTCATCACTCCTGTCTCCTCACACGGCACAGAGCTCTTCCTGGCTGAGAAGAGGAGAAGCCTGTGCTGTGATCAACATGTCACTGCTGTTTCATGGTAGAGCTCTTCCTGGACTGAACTGAGGGGGGCGAGGCCAGAGTCCTCTCTGCAACACAACATAGCTCCTCTCTCTTCCTGAGCTGAGGGGAAGGCGAGGCAAGCCCAGAAGCCTGTCTATATTCACAACAGAGTCCTCCAGCTCCACAACACAACACAGTCCTGTGAATAATGTGAATGCTGTGAACACAGTCAGGCTGCTAGCCTAGCCTAACTCCACCGTGGCTGCTGTTACCCAGGCAAGACAGAATGGAGTTCAGTTCCACAGGAAGAGAGAGGCAGGCTGTGATTGGCTTGGTGACAGACGGAGTTGAGTAAACAAGGCGTGCTTAGTGGGAGCCCAGCCAACATGGTGGATTGGATGATAGGAGGGCCGGCCTGGGAGGAGGAGTCAACAACATGGTGGATTGGATGATAGGAGGGCCGGCCTGGGAGGAGGAGTCAACAACATGGTTGATAGGAGGATAGGAGGGCCGGCCTGGGAGGAGGAGTCAACAACATGGTTGATAGGAGGATAGGAGGGCCGGCCTGGGAGGAGGAGTCAACAACATGGTTGATAGGAGGATAGGAGGGCCGGCCTGGGAGGAGGAGTCAACAACATGGTTGATAGGAGGATAGGAGGGCCGGCCTGGGAGGAGGAGTCAACAACATGGTTGATAGGAGGATAGGAGGGCCGGCCTGGGAGGAGGAGTCAACAACATGGTTGATAGGAGGATAGGAGGGCCGGCCTGGGAGGAGGAGTCAACAACATGGTTGATAGGAGGATAGGAGGGCCGGCCTGGGAGGACAACAACATGGTTGATAGGAGGGCCGGCCTGGGAGGAGGAGTCAACAACATGGTTGATAAGAGGATAGGAGGGCCGGCCTGGGAGGAGGAGTCAACAACATGGTTGATAGGAGGGCCGGCCTGGGAGGAGGAGTCAACAACATGGTTGATAAGAGGATAGGAGGGCCGGCCTGGGAGGAGGAGTCAACAACATGGTTGATAGGAGGATAGGAGGGCCGGCCTGGGAGGACAACAACATGGTTGATAGGAGGGCCGGCCTGGGAGGAGGAGTCAACAACATGGTTGATAAGAGGATAGGAGGGCCGGCCTGGGAGGAGGAGTCAACAACATGGTTGATAGGAGGGCCGGCCTGGGAGGAGGAGTCAACAACATGGTTGATAAGAGGATAGGAGGGCCGGCCTGGGAGGACAACAACATGGTTGATAGGAGGGCCGGCCTGGGAGGAGGAGTCAACAACACACAAAGCTTTTGTGAATGTGAGGAAAGATTGTCAATTATACTGACAAGATCGTCAAGCGACCCCTCTAACAATGGAATTTTTTATTATTAATATATATATAAAAAATATATTAAGATATTTTTTTCTTCTAACAATGGAAATACATGTCCTCAAGGACAGAAGGCAGGCGGGAGGAGGCCAGATCAGGTAGGACCATTTAGATGGAAGATACACATGTGAACAATAGGGCATAGAGATCGATAGAGGACTCAACTTTGTATCTGTGCCATTAAAACGTCTGTGACAGCCTCAATGGTGCTTCCCATTCTATCTCCATTTTAAAGTAGTACATTTTCTTATGTTTCATTGGTTGATTTCTCCCAACTCATAGGAATCCCCACCCAGTTGACTACTTTAAAATGGTGGAAGCCCTCAACGACAACGCTAAAACGGGTTATATCCATGATGAGTCCTCTATCCATCTCTATGACAACAGGAACAACTCCGATGTAAAGTAATTATTTTCAAAGATGACAAAAAGCCACGTGAGTCCACATATCAGTGCATTCATTCGTATCAACCTAACCATTACAAAATGTAGTAGTCAGTCTGTCAGTAGTCAGCCAGTCAGTAGCCAGTCAGTCAGTCAGTCAGTAGTCAGCCAGTCAGTCAGTCAGTAGTCAGCCAGTCAGTCAGTCAGTAGTCAGTCAGCCAGTCAGTAGTCAGTCAGTAGTCAGTCAGTCAGTAGTCAGCCAGTCAGTAGTCAGTCAGTCAGTAGTCAGTCAGTCAGTCAGTAGTCAGCCAGTCAGTAGTCATCCAGTCAGTCAGTCATCCAGTCAGTAGTCAGCCAGTCAGTAATCAGCCAGTCAGTAGTCAGCCAGTCAGCCAGTCAGTCCGCCAGTAGTCAGCCAGTCAGTCAGTCAGTAGTCAGCCAGTCAGTAGTCAGTTAGTGGTCAGTCAGTAGTCAGCCAGTCAGTCAGTAGTCAGCCAGTCAGTAGTCAGCCAGTCAGTCAGTAGTCAGCCAGTCAGTAGTCAGCCAGTCAGTCAGTCGTCAGCCAGTCAGTAGTCATCCAGTCAGTCAGTCATCCAGTCAGTAGTCAGTCAGCCAGTAGTCAGCCAGTCAGTCAGTAGTCAGCCAGTCAGTAGTCAGCCAGTCAGTAGTCAGTTAGTGGTCAGTCAGTAGTCAGCCAGTCAGTTAGTAGTCAGCCAGTCAGTAGTCAGCCAGTCAGTAGTCAGCCAGTCAGTCAGTCAGTCGTCAGCCAGTCAGTCAGTCAGTAGTCAGCCAGTCAGTAGTCAGCCAGTCAGTAGTCAGTCAGTCAGTAGTCAGCCAGTCAGTAGTCAGTCAGTAGTCAGCCAGTCAGTCAGTAGTCAGCCAGTCAGTAGTCAGCCAGTCAGTAGTCAATCAGTCAGTAGTCAGCCAGTCAGTCAGTAGTCAGTCAGTGGTCAGTCAGTAGTCAGTCAGTTAGTAGTCAGGCAGTAGTCAGTCAGTCAGTAGTCAGTCAGTAGTCAGCCAGTCAGTCAGTAGTCAGTCAGGCAGCAGAGCAGGCACAAGGACAGTGATGAGGGGGAAGTATAGCCTAGCCTATCTGCTGACTCTGCTAGTTTCCAGATTGACCTACAGTCACCTCTAACTGAGATACTCTCTCGCACACACACACACACACACACACACACACACACACACGCACACACACACACACACACACACACACACACACACACACACAAACACAATCCTTTCATAGAAGACAAAGTTATACCTGCCGGGAAACGTTTATGAGATTAGCCGACTTGACAAAATGCCTCATCATACTGACAAAGCTCCTTGAGTGAACCTACTGTATGGAAGAATGATAAATGACTTCATGTCAAACATCTTTAAGGTTTAACACTCTTAAATATACCTACTAAATAAACCTTTTGTCAACATTATCAGGAACTTTCTAGCATGTATGTCTACTGACTGCCTCAGCCAATTCCCCTACTATAGTTTCTGAAAGGCCTGTTACCAGGTTAGGCTAATCATTATAGGACACAGACGGACACACACCCCTTGTAGTGACTGAGAGGCTGGAGGGCCAGTAGACTAGATGAGAGAGATGGTTAACAGGGGTGATACAGGAGAGGACAGAGATTTAATGTTGTCCCCACACACTCCCCAAATAACACCCATCTGATTGTAAGACTGACATATATGTCTCAATTACTGTACATGAACTTGATACAACTCACTCTGGGTTATCCCATGAATCATATCAGCCTGATAATAACAGGCTGCTAATAGGATATTAGGATAATAAGAGTCTAGTTGTTATCCCTCAGGGTTAAACATGACAACGTTGTTTCCTCGTTATTTCAACTCAATCCAACATCAATCAAAAGACTTGTTTATTCGATGTTGACATCAGGTCATTGCCGTGGGATGTTTAGTTATATCATTCATTCTTCATTTCCTTGTAGTATAGACAAAGCTTGGTATATAAGCTTAGATAATATAATCAATAGAGTAGCCCACTATCTGTCTAGCTTGTGAGAGTATTGACCTCATTACTCTAGTTGTACTGTAGTCTCATCCTAACGAGATTGTGTAACAGTGTCTCGTGGCTCAGAGGGATTGACTGTGGGACTGCAGGCTTCTCTCTAGGTTAGTTATTGACAGTAGTCTGAGCCCACATTGGCCAGAGCAACGCTGCTATAACAACACGTGTCAACTCCAATGAAAGTCAAACAGCACTTCATCAGCACTACTGAGCAACCATACATTTCTGTTCCACTGTTTCGCTGCGGTGAAGAAAAACATGGCCTTTTTCCCAACTCACAGAGGGCCCATTCAGCAGCTAGGCCAGGCTATCTCCAGGGAGGGCCCATTCAGCAGCCAGGCCAGGCTATCTCCAGGGAGGGCCCGTTCAGCAGCCAGGCCAGGCTATCTCCAGGGAGGGCCCGTTCAGCAGCCAGGCCAGGCTATCTCCAGGGAGGGCCCGTTCAGCAGCTAGGCCAGGCTATCTCCAGGGAGGGCCCGTTCAGCAGCTAGGCCAGGCTATCTCCAGGGAGGGCCCGTTCAGCAGCTAGGCCAGGCTATCTCCAGGGAGGGCCCGTTCAGCAGCTAGGCCAGGCTATCTCCAGGGAGGGCCTGTTCAGCAGCTAGGCCAGGCTATCTCCAGGGAGGGCCCATTCAGCAGCTAGGCCAGGCTATCTCCAGGGAGGGTTTGATCATGGCCTTCTATTCTTACAGGACAACGCAGGTTACTGATGTAACGCAACTTACTGTGAATGTGAACAATAATGAAAACAAAAGTCAAATACTAAAGTATGCAAAGGAAATAGGAACTAGATTTGGAGGCATGTGAGTACATTTTCTACTGAGAGGAAGTGTTCAATTCAAACACGCATGGTGCAAGGCAGAGGGACAAGCTGCAACTGGACACCTGTACAGTTATCTTAAGGTTCAACATACAACCATCTTCATTCAGAGAGAAAGACACGTGAATACGCACGCACACACACACACACACACACACACACACACACAAAAGTCAATATTTCTAAGAAGGTGATGAATGCATGGTCGCAAAACCTTGGTTAGAGAACATAGACATGTAGAACAGGGCTGTTAATTCTAGTCCTGAAGGGAAAGGACCTCACCCAACTGCTTGCTGTGCAGCCGATGGATTCATTTCATTGGTCTACTCTCACTAGGGGGAATCAGGTCTGGTATCCACTCCTGTCTGAACATATAGACTATTTGATTTATTCCTTATTTTACCAGATAAGTTGACTGAGAACACATTTTCAAACACAGCAACAACCGGGGGAATAGTTACAGTGATGAATGAGCCAATTGGAAGCTGGGGATGATTAGGTGGCCGTGATGGTATGAGGGCCAGATGGGGAATTTAGCAAAGACACCAAGGTTAAGACACATACTCATACAATAAGTGCCATGGGATCTTTAGAGACCACAGAGAGTCAGGACTAGGGTTGCACATTTTGGGGTGGAAACTTTCCATGGGAATTATATACTATATTATATAATATTATATACTATATTATATACTTTCCACGGGACTATATGGGAAGGAATGGGGATGAACAGAAATATACGCAAATTAATATGAATTCCATTTAAATGTAAATGTTTTTTGCATTGGATATATTTACCATATCATATGGAGACAGAAACATAAACCTTTTACCTCATCATAAGTACACATACAGTGGGGCAAAAAAGTATTTAGTCAGCCATCGATTGTGCAAGTTCTCCCACTTAAAAAGATGAGAGAGGCCTGTAATTTTCATCATAGGTACAATTCAACTATGACAGACAAAGTGAGAAAAAAAATCCAGAAAATCACATTGTAGGATTTTTTATGAATTTATTTGCAAATTATGGTGGAAAATATGTATTTGGTCAATAACAAAAGTTTAACTCAATACTTTGTTATATACCCTTTGATGACAATGACAGAGGTCAAACGTTTTCTGTAAGTCTTCACAAGGTTTTCACACACTGTTGCTGGTATTTTGGCCCATTCCTCCATGCAGATCTCCTCTAGAGCAGTGATGTTTTGGGGCTGTTGCTGGGCAACACAGACTTTCAACTCCCTCCAAAGATTTTCTATGGGGTTGAGATCTGGCGACTGGCTAGGCCACTCCAGCACCTTGAAATGCTTCTTACGAAGCCACTCCTTCGTTGCCCGGGCGGTGTGTTTGGGATCATTGTCCGGCTGAAAGACCCAGCCACGTTTCATCTTCAATGCCCTTGCTGATGGAAGGAGGTTTTCACTCAAAATCTCACGATACATGGCCCCATTCATTCTTTACACGGATCAGTCGTCCTGGTCCCTTTGCAGAAAAACAGCCCCAAAGCATGATGTTTCCACCCCATGCTTCACAGTAGGTATGGTGTTCTTTGGATGCAACTCAGCATTCTTTGTCCTCCAAACACGACGAGTTGAGTTTTTACCAAAAAGTTATATTTTGGTTTCATCTGACCATATGACATTCTCCCAATCGTCTTCTGGATCATCCAAATGCTCTCTAGCAAACTTCAGATGGGCCTGGACATGTATTGGCTTAAGCAGGGGGACACGTCTCGCACTGCAGGATTTGAGTCCCTGGCAGCATAGTGTGTTACTGATGGTAGGCTTTGTTACTTTGGTCCCAGCTCTCTGCAGGTCATTCACTAGGTCCCCCCGTGTGGTTCTGGGATTTTTGCTCACCGTTCTTGTGATCATTTTGACCCCACAGGGTGAGATCTTGCGTGGAGCCCCAGATCGAGGGAGTCTTGTATGTCTTCCATTTCCTAATAATTGCTCCCACAGTTGGTTTGGGAGAGAGTGGTAAGCAGCCTGAAACTCCCACAGTTGGTTTCTTCAAACCAAGCTGCTTACCTATTGCAGATTCAGTCTTCCCAGCCTGGTGCAGGTCTACAATTTTTTTTCTGGTGTCCTTTGACAGCTATTTGGTCTTGGCCATAGTGGAGTTTGGAGTGTGACTGTTTGAGGTTGTGGACAGGTGTCTTTTATACTGATAACAAGTTCAAACAGGTGCCATTAATACAGGTAACGAGTGGAGGACAGAGGAGCCTCTTAAAGAAGAAGTTACAGGTCTGTGAGAGCCAGAAATCTTGCTTGTTTGTAGGTGACCAAATACTTATTTTCCACTATAATTTGCAAATAAATTCATAAAAAATCTAATTTTGTCTGTCATAGTTGAAGTGTACCTATGATGAAAATTACAGGCCTCTCTCATCTTTTCAAGTGGGAGAACTTGCACAATTGGTGGCTGACTAAATACTTTTTTGCCGCACTGTAATTGTAAATGATTAAATCCTTCCAATAGAAATAAAAAAAACAATTTAGTTACGAATTGAACTTTAATTAATTGGGTTGACTCTTCACATGGGATGCTTTCACTGAACAACAAAATAAAGGGAATATCTAATGATCCCCAATGAACCATCGCATCTCCCAAAAATGTTTTCAACATACATCTGTCAAATCTAAAAACTAAAGCTTTGGTTGAAACTAAAGCTTTGGTTGTCTTCCTCTCAGGCTTCCATGTCTTCTCCCTGGACCTCCTCAATGTCCACCTCTTGAACATCAGACTCTGAGGCCTCATCTTCACTGTCCCTTTCCAACCTTGTTGAGGATGGCTCGTTGTCAGACTCAAAACGCCTGTTGTGTGCTTTGGTGTGTGTGTTCCCTACCAATAACCAGTTGCGCTCTGAGACGGCTGATGTTGGTTGGATTTGGAGGATAATGGAGGCAACAGGGGAAAGAGTCTCAGATCCACATAGTCCCTTCCACCAGGTGGGTGATGAGATATGTTGGCACGACTGCCATATTGCATCTCCAACCCAAAGCCCTTGCACTTCGTCAGACTGCCAAGAACCTTTCCCTCATCCAGGCCAAGGTGGCGAGACACGGTAGTGATGACACCATAGGCCTTGTTGATCTCTACACCAGACAGGATGCTCTTGCCAGCATACTTGGGGTCCAACATGTACGCTGCGGTGTGTATGGGCTTTAGGCAGAAGTCTTCACGCTTTTTGATGTATTTCAGAACTGCAGTTTCCTCTGCTTGGAGCAACAGTGTAGTGGGCAGGGCAGTACGGATTTCTTCTCTTACATCTGCAAGCAGAGTCTGAACATGAGACAGGATGGCATTGTCTCCCTCAATCAGTGCAATGGCTACTGCTATAGGTTTCAGGAGTTTCAGGCTGCTTACCACTCTCTCCCAAAATCCCGGAGGATCCTCTTGATGGGACTGTCCATATCGGCAGACTGTGATATGGCCATTTCTTGGAGAGGCTCCTTCCCCTCCAGGAAACTGTCAAACATGATGACAAGACCACCCAAACGGGTGCTGCTGGGCAGCTTCAATGTGGTGCACTTATTCTTCTCACTTTGCTTGGTGAGGTAGATTGCTGCTATAATTTGATGACCCTTCACATACCTAACCATTTCCTTGGCTCTCTTATGCCTTCAGCTCATCTGCAATGTAGAGGCCGGTGTGTCTGTGCTCTTGTAGAATACTGGTTGAGGGGTGGAGATGATGTAGTTAATTATTTCTTGCCTACGAACATTTGACCACCGATCAGAGATGATTGCAATACAGTCTGCTTTCTCTATGATTTGCTTGACCTTCACTTTAACTCTGCATCCAGCAAATAAGTAGATAAAGCATGTCTGGTTGGAGGGGTGTATGCTGGGCGAAGAACACTCAGAAATCTCTTCCAATACACATTGTCTGTGAGCATCAGAGGTGAACCAGTTGCATACAGCTCGAACAAGACATTCATCAGCATTTCTCTGACTACGTTCCTCCATTGAGTCAAAAACACTTCTGATTCTAGGAGGACTATGAGCTGTTGATATCGATAAGGTGTCTGATTCATAATTTCCACCTCGAATAGAAGTAGAGGGACTTTTGTCAGAGGTTGCTTGTACACTTCATCGTGTATGGATCTGTTGTAGCGGTATGCAAATTGGGAGTGGGTCTAGGGTGTCTGGGATGATGGAGTTAATGTGGGCCATAACCTTCCTCTCAATGCACTTCATTATTAAAGAAGTAAGTGCTACAGGGCGGTAGTCATTGTGGCGTGAAGCCTAAGAGTTCTTGGGAACAGGAATGATGGTGGTCAGTTTAAAACACATAGAAATATAAAAAGAACATAGACTACCCACCCCAACTCACGCCCTGAACAACCTAACACAAAGACATAAAAAGGAACTAAGGTCAGAACGTGACAGTGTCCTTTAATGCTGTTGCATCTCACATGTTTCATTGACCACAACATTCCTCCAGCTGAAAACTAAGCCTTATCTTTTAATGGCTTTGAAATCTCTTGCTTTGATCAAGAAATGTTAACAAAATACCACAGATCAGTGTGACTGATTGGGGGTGGGGTGGGGTGGGGTGGGGTGGGGTGGGGTGGGGTGTGTGTGTGTGTGTGTGTGTGTGTGTGTGTGTGTGTGGGGACAAGTGAGTCACAGTACAAAATCTGATTTGATCCATTTGGCCCCAATGGCATTACCATGAACCAAGGGCTCAAACAAAACCCCTCCTTCTACAGTACAGTAGAAATGATCACATCATATCCAGTGCAAGGAGCACCATACCTTCACCATCACCATCCTTTACTGTGGAGTTAGTGCTCAGGGTACAACACCTGCTGCCTCTGTAGCCTGTATGGTCACGTCCCAAACAGCACCCTATTCCCTACATACTGCACCTATGAGCCCTGTCAAAAGTACTGCACTCTATAGGGAATAGGGTGACAATTAGAACGCATCCAGTATCTATCCTATAGCCTGTGGGGACCGAAGCGGTTTCCCACTGACTCTCTCCCTCAGTCCCACGGCTCTGCTCTACACTCCTTCATCGTCATTACGACCTGCTACTGCTGGAGCTACTTCCTCCCTGGATTAAAGCTTCCTTTCCTCTCATCCTCTGCCTACTGTACCAGCTCACACAGAACTATCCAGCCCCGCCAAAAAAACTACATCAAGTCTTTGCCTGGGTTTAATATATGCTGCGTTTACACTAACCCTGGAGGATGCAGTTAGAAGGAGAGCCAGAGCCAGAAGGTAAGACTTCCCCAGTGTTATTCTGTTCTGGCTTTTCTAAAGCACCAGGACTCGTGATAGATACTGGTATCCAGGGAGAGAGTAAAGCACCAGGACTCATGATAGATACTGGTATCCAGGGAGAGAGTAAAGCACCAGGACTCATGATAGATACTGGTATCCAGGGAGAGAGTAAAGCACTAGGACTCATGATAGATACTGGTATCCAGGGAGAGAGTAAAGCACTAGGACTCATGATAGATACTGGTATCCAGGGAGAGAGTAAAGCACCAGGACTCATGATAGATACTGGTATCCAGGGAGAGAGTAAAGCACCAGGACTCATGATAGATACTGGTATCCAGGGAGAGAGTAAAGCACCAGGACTCATGATAGATACTGGTATCCAGGGAGAGAGTAAAGCACTAGGACTCATGATAGATACTGGTATCCAGGGAGAGAGTAAAGCACTAGGACTCATGATAGATACTGGTATCCAGGGAGAGAGTAAAGCAGCTGCCTCCGCTGCTGTTTCTGTTTCTGCTGCTGGTTCTGTTTCTGCTGCAGGTTCCCTTTCTACTGCTGCTAGTTCTGTTTCTACTGCTACTAGTTCTGTTTCTACTGCTGCTAGTTCTGTTTCTACTGCTGCTAGTTCTGTTTCTACTGCTACTGCTGCTAGTTCTGTTTCTACTGCTACTGCTGCTAGTTCTGTTTCTACTGCTGCTAGTTCTGTTTCTATTGCTGCTAGTTCTGTTTCTACTGCTACTGCTACTGCTGCTAGTTCTGTTCCTACTGCTGCTAGTTCTGTTTCTACTGCTGCTAGTTCTATTTCTACTGCTACAAGTTCTGTTTCTACTGCTGCTAGTTCTGTTTCTACTGCTGCTAGTTCTGTTTCTACTGCTACTAGTTCTGTTTCTACTGATACTAGTTCTGTTCCTACTGCTGCTAGTTCTGTTTCTACTGCTGCTAGTTCTGCTTCTACTGCTGCTAGTTCTGTTTCTACTGCTACTAGTTCTGTTTCTACTGCTACTAGTTCTGATTCTACTAGTTCTGTTGCTCCTGCTGATAGTTCTGTTTCTACTGCTACTAGTTCTGTTTCTACTGCTACTAGTTCCGTTTCAGTTTCTACTAGTTCTGTTTCTACTGATACTGCTACTAGTTCTGTTTCTGTTTCTACTAGTTCTGTTTCTACTGCTACTAGTTCTGAATCTGTTTCTACTGCTACTAGTTCTGTTTCTGTTACTACTGCTACTAGTTCTGAATCTGTTTCTACTGCTACTACTTCTGTTTCTGTTTCTACTGCTGCTAGTTTTGAATCTGTTTCTACTGCTACTAGTTCTGTTCCTGTTTCTACTGCTGCTAGTTCTGATTCTGTTTCTACTGCTGCTAGTTATGTTTCTACTGCTGCTAGTTCTGATTCTGTTTCTACTGCTACTAGTTCTGAATCTGTTTCTACTGCTACTAGTTCTGTTTCTGTTTCTACTGCTACTAGTTCTGAATCTGTTTCTACTGCTGTTAGTTCTGATTCTGTTTCTACTGCTACTAGTTCTGAATCTGTATCTACTGCTACTAGTTCTGTTTCTGTTTCTACTGCTGCTAGTTCTGATTCTGTTTCTACTGCTACTAGTTCTGAATCTGTTTCTACTGCTACTAGTTCTGTTTCTGTTTCTACTGCTACTAGTTCTGAATCTGTTTCTACTGCTACTAGTTCTGATCCTGTTTCTACTGCTACTAGATCTGTTTTACTGATTCTACTGCTACTCGTTCTGTTTCTGCTGCTACTAGTTCTGTTACTGTTTCTACTGCTACTAGTTCTGATTCTGTTTCTACTGCTGCTAGTTCTGATTCTGTTTCTACTACTACTAGTTCTGAATCTGTTTCTACTGCTACTAGTTCTGAATCTGTTTCTACTGCTACTAGTTCTGTTTTACTGATTCTACTGCTACTCGTTCTGTTTCTGTTTCTGCTGCTACTAGTTCTGTTACTGTTTCTACTGCTACAAGTTCTGGTTCTGTTTCTACTGCTGCTAGTTCTGATTCTGTTTCTACTGCTACTAGTTCTGTTCCTGTTTCTACTGCTGCTAGTTCTGATTCTGTTTCTACTGCTACTAGTTCTGTTTCTGTTTCTACTGCTACTAGTTCTGTTTTACTGATTCTACTGCTACTCGTTCTGTTTTACTGATTCTACTGCTGATAGTTATAGTTATGTTTCTACTACTACTAGTTCTGTTTCTACTGCTACTAGTTCTGTTTCTACTGCTACTAGTTCTGTTTCTACTACTACTAGTTCTGTTTCTACTACTGCTAGTTCTGTTTCTACTGCTGATAGTTCTGTTTCTGTTTCTACTACTACTAGTTCTGTTTCTACTGCTGATAGTTCTGTTTCTACTACTACTAGTTCAGTTACTACCACTACTAGTTCTGTTTCTACTACTATTAGTTCTGTTCCTACCACTACTAGTTCTGTTTCTACTACTACTAGTTCCGTTTCTCCTGCTGATAGTTATGTTTCTACTACTACTAGTTCCGTTTCAACTACTACTAGTTCTGTTTCTACCACTACTAGTTCCGTTTCTACTACTACTAGTTCTGTTTCTACTACTACTAGTTCCGTTTCTACTACTACTAGTTCTGTTCCTACTATTACTAGTTCTGTTTCTACTGCTACTAGTTCTGTTTCTACGACTACTAGTTCTGTTCCTACTACTACTAGTTCTGTTTCTACTACTACTAGTTCCGTTTCTACTACTACTAGTTCTATTTCTACTACTACTAGTTCCGTTTCTACTATTACTAGTTCTGTTTCTACTACTACTAGTTCCGTTTCTACTACTACTAGTTATGTTTCTACTACTACAACTTGCGTTTCTACTACTACTAGTTCCGTTTCTACTATTACTAGTTCTGTTTCTACTGCTGAAAGTTCTGTTTCTACTACTACTAGTTCTGTTGCTACTGCTACTAGTGCTGTTTCTACTGCTACTAGTTCTGAATCTGTTTCTACTACTACTAGTTCTGCTGCTACTGCTGTGCAGTTCCTGGGCACTTCTCGCTCTACCTGGCCTAGTTATTCAACAGCTATCCCCTCTCCTCACAAGAACACTAATCACAGCCCTGCCCGACACTTAATCAGTTCAAGACTCATGGGAATTCACCCCTCTGCTCCGTAACATGTTCAGGGGACAGACAGACAGCAGTCCTCCTGTAAGTCAGTGCTCAGCAGTAGTCAGCGTTTCCCAGCTCCGGTTCTCCAGTACCCCCACCAGCACACATTTCTGTTGTAACCCGGGACAAACATACCTCATTCAACTCCTTTAGGGCCTCATGATTAGTTGAATCAGGTGTGCTTGTCCAGGGCTACAATAAAAATGAGGACTGGAGTTGGGAAACCCTGTGTTAGATGCTGTACTGATTACTTTCACAGCCATGGATGACTTAATATCCACCATGGCTTGGTTTGTTGTGGTGATCAGATGACAGAAGAATACCATTGTCTCTATGGCAACCTACGGTACAGTGCTACTGTACACATTGGGGCATTGCCATTCAGCGCACCTGACGTCTTAGCATGTTATAGTAGGAAAGGCAGCAATAATACCTGCATAAAGCAGGGCTTGGCAAATCACATTCATCTCTAACTAGAGCAGAGTTCTGGGAATTAGCATTCAGTCAGTGTAGCCTTAAATCACATTCATATTCATCACACATCCAAACACAGCCATCATCAACAGAAAGACCTCTAAAAAACACTGAGATGAACACTGGTTAAAAGGCTCTACCTAGAAGCACCTAGTGTGCATAACATATCTGCTGTGTGTACACAGTACATACTTGGGAGTGGAGGGTGTTGAGCATAAACACAGGCGCCCCGGGCCCAGCATAGGGGGATGCAGCCACTCCTCTCCATGATGGCCGCAGCAGCGCCTGCCTTTCTATCCCACCACCAGACCCTGCAGCCTGAACCAGCCCCAGGCTCCCTGACCCTGTCCCCTTCCACAACCGCATAGAGGCCAGGCCAGGCTGCTGCTTCTTCCTCTGCCCCTGAGGACCCCGGCACAGCCCCTCTCCGCTCCTCACAGCCTCTACCGCTGCCCCCCTCGGACCCGTTCACACAGCCCTGTCTCAGGGGAGAGAACTGTGGGGTGAGGAAGAGAAGACGTCAAGGGAGCAACTCAGTGAAATCCTCAAGAGGTTTTAATCCTAACATCCACCTTGCCTGACAGACAGGCTGTTTCCGGGTCAGAGGTGTTTGGTGTTACTCCAAGAGGGAGTGAGAGAGACAGAGATAGAGAGCGAGAGCGAGAGCGAGAGCGACAGACAGACAGAGACGGAGACAGAGAGACAGGAGATCAATATGGGACAGGTCTGTGTTGTCAGCTCCTTATCTTCCGATTCCTCTTCAGATCCCCTCAGCGTTGGCTTCCAGCCTCTAAATAAATCCCTCTGCGTGCCTCTGCACAGCCTTGTAAATTAATCAAGCCCGGGAGGCAGCTGACTTGGAAAACAGTGTAGTAGAAGACACAGAGGAGGCAAAAAACCAAAACAATCCTTCAGTTAGTTCAGCACTACAACCGCCTGTCTACTCCGATGTGACAGCCTTGTAATCCAGGACAAGCTGCTGCTGCTGCTGTTAAACCCTGCTGCCGAGTCGGCTGTGTCAGGAGGGAGTGTGAGCTGGGTTTGTGTGCGACTCAGAGAGAGAGAGAGAGAGGTAGAGGTAGGGAGAAAGTGAGGGAGGCGGGAGGCAGGGTGGGAGGAAGGGAGGAGAGAGAGGGAACCTCATTTAGGGAACTACACTCAGCTCTTCTCCTGTTTACAAAATGGACAGCGGCTCTTACATCCAGGGTCATGACTAGCGTTCAGTTCATTAGCAAACTATATCTCTTCTTCCTCCTCCTCTTTCTCCTCCTTACAACAAGGTCTGCCCCTATGCCTCTGGCTATCAATCAAAACATGTCCCTCCCTCTCTCATTTCCTCCCTTCTTCCTCTCCTCCTCTCTCCTGTATGCTTTCCATTTGCAGCCTTCCATTTTCCTCCAAGGTGTAAGACAGGTGAGGAATATTGATGACGTTACATAAGATGTTTTCAGTGATATGAAAAGTAACTCTGCAATGCTTTCACCATCCTAGTGAATGTCTGGGATCAGATACTGGATCTGTGGTGTGATGAGGTCACAGCTATCTCCCTGTCTTAGTGGCAATGGAGCTTTTTGATTCCACCAATCACACAACAGAACAGAGGTTCTATGGAATAACGTCATAATGCATGAATTAGGCCTAGACTATTACATACACAAGCAGTTCTAAACCTGTTGCAAAACACAATGGTATCATCAAGCTTAGATGATTTAAATCAGCCGGGGGGGGGGTCAAATTCATTCCATGGAGGGCCTAGCATCTCCTAGACAACCAGGTGAGGAGAGTTCCTTACTAATCAGTGATCTTCCTTAGTTCATCAATCATGTACAACGGGGGAGTGAAAACCCCCTGACACTTGGGGAATGAGTTTGACAGATGATTGACCCAGAAAACGATAGTTTGATGTGTTTAGTCACTCCACTCAATTGAAGCTCTGTGAACAGACAGACAGCCTGGTTTGTACCCACTGACTACCTCAACAGCTCTACAGGATGGTGCTGTTCTATAGTTCTCATAATCCAGCACAGACTCAACCTACATTATTCACTATAGAGAGAGGAGAGGGATCTGGTTGTCATTGGGTTCTTCCACAGTATAGGCCTTCTGTCTATATTACATCCTTTCAAAGAGGACTATTTTTCCACATGCACCCAGTATAAATTGAATATGTATGATCAATTCCTCTCAAGGGGTGCTACATCAATTCCTCATTTTCAGCGAGCGCATTAACACACTTTAAGGCTTCATCCAAAAAGGCACCTTGGTCCCTTTATAGTACACTACTTTAGATCAGGGCCCATAGGGCTCTGGTCAAAAGTAGTGCACTATATAGGGAATTTGGGACATGGTGTGAGACCAACAAAATGTTTTAATTGCTGCAATTACCATGACAATTATTCAAGATGTCTGTAAAACTAAAGAAGAACAAATAATATTAATTGTGGCTGTGAATCACCCCGACATAAAAACAACAAACCCAATCAAGAGACAAATCTCACTCTACTCATTACACACATCACACACAGGCAGTTCTATGGTCCCTTTAAACATTCAGAAGTGAGTGTGTGTGTGTGTGTGTGTGTGTGTGTGTGTTTTGCAACATGTTTTTCTGGGCCTGTAGCTGAAACAAACAGAGAGTAGATTGCACCTGCCATGAACAGCTTTCATTATGTAACCAAGCAGTGATTTATCACAGCCAGATCTAGCCTAGCTCTCCACAAACTACAACCTTCCACTAAATCACACTAACCTCCAAGCAACGCCAAGGTGCTGCAGCACTGCAAATCTGTATTTTTGGACACCGATTTGGCAGATTTTTTTTTTACACCTTTACACCTTTATTTAATCTTTATTTAACTAGGCAAGTCAGTTAACAACACATTCTTATTTTCAATGACGGCCTAGGAACAGTGAGTTAACTGCCTTGTTCAGGGGCAGAACGACAGATCTTTACCTTGTCAGCTCGGGGATTCAATCTTGCAACCTTACAGTTAACTAGTCCAACGCCCTAACCACCTGCCTCTCATTGCACTCCACGAGGAGACTGCCTGTTACACGAATGCAGTAAGCCAAGGTAAGTTGCTAGCTAGCATTAAACTTATCTTATAAAAAACAATCAATCATAATCACTAGTTAACTACACATGGTTGATGATATTACTAGTTTATCTAGCGTGTCCTGCGTTGCATATAATCGATGCGGTGCGTATCGTTGCTCCAATGTGTACCTAACCATAAACATCAATCTTCTTAAAATCAATACACAGAAGTATATATTTTTAAACCTGCATATTTAGCTAAAAGAAATCCAGGTTAGCAGGCAATATTAAGCAGGTGAAATTGTGTCATTTCTCTTGCGTTCATTGCACGCAGAGTCAGTGAATATGCAACAGTTTAGGCCGCCTAATTTGCCAGAATTGTAGGTAATTATGACATAACATTGACAGTTGTGCAATATAACAGGAATATTTAGACTTATGGATGCCACCCTTTAGATAAAGAAAGAATAAACGTCTTGTTTTCGAGATGATAGTTTCGTATTTCTGTGTGTTATTATGTTATAACTAAGGCTATGATTTGATAGAGCAGTCTGAATGAGCGATGGTAGGCAGCAGCAGGCTCGTAAGCATTCATTCAAACTGCACTTTCGTGCGTTTTTCCAGCAGCTCTTCGATGTGCTTCTGCACTGTTTATGACTTCAAGCCTATCAACTCCCGAGATTAGGCTGGTGGCTAGCTAGTTAGCGGGGTGCACGCTAATAGCGTTTCAAACGTCACTCACTCTGAGACTTGGAGTGGTTGTTCCCCTTGCTCTGCATGGGTAACGCTGCTTCAAGGGTGGCTGTTGTCGATGTGTTCCTGGTTCGAGCCCAGGGAGGAGCGAGGAGAGGGACGGAAGCTATACTGTTACACTGGCAATACTAAAGTGCCTATAAGAACATCCAATAGTCAAAGGTTAATGAAATACAAATGGTATAGAGAGAAATAATCCTATAATTCCTATAATAACTACAACCTAAAACTTCTTACCTGGCAATATTGAAGACTCATGTTAAAAGGAACCACCTGCTTTCCTATGTTCTCATGTTCTGAGCAAGGAACTTAAACGTTAGCTTTCTTACATGGCACAAATTGCACTTTTACTCCAACACTTTTTGCATTATTTAAACCAAATTGAACATGTTTCATTATTTATTTGAGGCTAAATTGATTTTATTGATGTATTATATTAAGTTAAAATAAGTGTTCATTCAGTATTGTTGTAATTGTCATTATTACAAATAAATAAAAAACTCTTCCGATTAATTGGTATCGGCTTTTTTTGGTCCTCCAATAATCGGTATCGGCTTTTTTGGGTCCTCCAATAATCGGTATCGGCATTGAAAAATCATAAGCGGTGGGTGGACCTCTAATCTAAACCCTGGTAAAAGTGTTGGTATGTACTGTATAACTAATGCCAGATGATTCATACTCTGTTTATACTGCACCCCGTTCAAGAGGACGTCAGTCTGTCAGATGATACCGGCTTTTGGTGCAGTTATCCAGTCTTGGCCAGGCCACGACTCTCCAATACTGCTGACTGACTATGGATCAACACAAGCACTCAGCTGGAAGTTATTTAACTGTACACAACTAACCACTTAACCTGTCTGTCCTCACAGCCAGCTCCGTCCTAACCCTGTGAGTACAGAGAGAATTTAGAGATGTTTCCACTGATAGTCTGTCGCAACACACTCGCACAGGGAACATGGCTGCCTCCGAGCCCTAGATATCAGGTTATTAACCCCATTATGTCTAGAATAATGGGCTCCAGCTACATACATACATACAGTACCTTCAGAAAGTATTCATACCCCTTCACTTATTCAACATTTTGTTGTGCCGCAGCCTGAATTCAAAAATGGATTCAATCGATTTCCTCTCACCCATCTACACACAATACTCCATAATGACAAAGTGAAAATAATATTCACACCCTTGAGTCAATATCGACCAGAATGACCTTTGGCAGCGATTACAGCTGTGAGTATTCCTGGGTAATCCTCTAAGAGCTTTGCATACCTGGACTGTACAATATTTACACATCACATTATTATTGTTCATATTCTTCAAGCTCTGTCAAGTTGGTTGTTGATCATCGCTGGACCAGGCTGGTCACAAGAAAGAGCCTTCGATTTGGGACATGTGAAAGGTCCTGAGAATGTGGATATGTGCCTTTGTTGGAGCTACATACATAAATAAATAACAATTAGAAATAACACAATGGCACAACCAACTCACAAGGCCCTGAGCCAGAGCACACTGCTTAAACCCCTGCTCCACGGCAGTTCACAACGAACTCACAAGGCCCTGAGCCAGAGCACACTGCTTAAACCCCTGCGCCACGGCAGTTCACAACGAACTCACAAGGCCCTGAGCCAGAGCACACTGCTTAGACTCCTGCGCCACGGCAGTTCACAACGAACTCACAAGGCCCTGAGCCAGAGCACACTGCTTAGACACCTGCGCCACGGCAGTTCACAACGAACTCACAAGGCCCTGAGCCAGAGCACACTGCTTAAACCCCTGCGCCACGGCAGTTCACAACGAACTCACAAGGCCCTGAGCCAGAGCACACTGCTTAAACCCCTGCGCCACGGCAGTTCACAACGAACTCACAAGGCCCTGAGCCAGAGCACACTGCTTAGACACCTGCTCCACGGCAGTTCACAACGAACTCACAAGGCCCTGAGCCAGAGCACACTGCTTAGACACCTGCTCCACGGCAGTTCACAACGAACTCACAAGGCCCTGAGCCAGAGCACACTGCTTAGACCCCTGCGCCACGGCAGTTCACAACGAACTCACAAGGCCCTGAGCCAGAGCACACTGCTTAGACCCCTGCTCCACGGCAGTTCACAACGAACTCACAAGGCCCTGAGCCAGAGCACACTGCTTAGACCCCTGCGCCACGGCAGTTCACAACGAACTCACAAGGCCCTGAGCCAGAGCACACTGCTTAGACCCCTGCGCCACGGCAGTTCACAATGAACTCACAAGGCCCTGAGCCAGAGCACACTGCTTAGACCCCTGCTCCACGGCAGTTCACAACGAACTCACAAGGCCCTGAGCCAGAGCACACTGCTTAGACCCCTGCGCCACGGCAGTTCACAACAAACTCACAAGGCCCTGAGCCAGAGCACACTGCTTAGACCCCTGCGCCACGGCAGTTCACAATTCTCTCACAAGCAGGAAGAGTACCTCATGATACTGAATGAAAAAAGCACATTTAACCTTTGAGTTGTTTCTGTTTAAACCCTGTAAACACGCGAAAATAACTCTGTAACCACACGGAATTAACCCTGTAAACACACAGAATTACCCTGTAAACACACAGAATTACCCTGTAAACACACAGAATTACCCTGTAAACACACAGAATTACTCTGTAAACACACAGAATGAATGGGTCAAAAATGTACGTTCATCCAATTACGGCAATTCCGAAGTGAAACTATGAGAACAGGCTGTGCTAGCCAGCCATGTTGAGGTCTTGCCATAGATTTTCAAGCCGATTTAAGTCAAAACTGTAAGTCTGGTGAGAAATTAAATAGCTATCAAACTGGAAGAGATTTTCATTCCTTCATTCCTTTGCAGAGATGTTTACTGCAACTAATACTGATATTTTCCAATAGATAATTTTCTCCAGTACATGTTGTTCAAACAATTAAATATTGATGAAGAATCAGAGAGAAATGCTGATTGCAGGAGATTGCAGGAGATGAAGACAGCCCCATCATGCCTTTAGCTTCAGCCATGGGCCCCCTCCAGGAAGCTAACATAGTCACATAGCTGTATGTACTGTATAGGGAACAACATGTAGAATAGCTGTATGTACTGTATATGGAACAACATGTGGAATAGCTGTATGTATTGTATAGGGAACAACATGTGGAATAGCTGTATGTACTGTATATGGAACAACATGTGGAATAGCTGTATGTATTGTATAGGGAACAACATGTGGAATAGCTGTATGTACTGTATAGGGAACAACATGTGGGATAGCTGTATATATTGTATAGGGAACAACATGTGGAATAGCTGTATGTACTGTATAGGGAACAACATGTGGAATAACTGTATGTACTGTATAGGGAACAACATGTAGAATAGCTGTATGTACTGTATAGGGAACAACATGTAGAATAGCTGTATGTATTGTATAGGGAACAACATGTGGAATAACTGTATGTACTGTATAGGGAACAACATGTAGAATATCTGTATGTATTGTATAGGGAACAACATGTGGAATAACTGTATGTACTGTATAGGGAACAACATGTAGAATAGCTGTATGTATTGTATAGGGAACAACATGTGGAATAGCTGTATGTACTGTATAGGGAACAACATGTAGAATAGCTGTATGTACTGTATAGGGAACAACATGTAGAATAGCTGTATGTATTGTATAGGGAACAACATGTGGAATAACTGTATGTACTGTATAGGGAACAACATGTAGAATATCTGTATGTATTGTATAGGGAACAACATGTGGAATAACTGTATGTACTGTATAGGAAACAACATGTGGAATAACTGTATGTACTGTATAGGGAACAACATGTAGAATATCTGTATGTATTGTATAGGGAACAACATGTAGAATATCTGTATGTATTGTATAGGGAACAACATGTAGAATAGCTGTATGTATTGTATAGGGAACAACATGTAGAATAGCTGTATGTACTGTATAGGGAACAACATGTAGAATATCTGTATGTATTGTATAGGAAACAACATGTGGAATAACTGTATGTACTGTATAGGGAACAACATGTGGGATAGCTGTATGTATTGTATAGGGAACAACATGTGGAATAGCTGTATGTACTGTATAGGGAACAACATGTAGAATAGCTGTATGTACTGTAAAGGGAACTACATGTAGAATAGCTGTATGTATTGTATAGGGAACAACATGTGGAATAGCTGTATGTACTGTATAGGGAACAACATGTGGAATAGCTGTATATATTGTATAGGGAACAACATGTGGAATAGCTGTATGTACTGTATAGGGAACAACATGTAGAATACAATCTGGCTGCACTCATCTAGAGCAAGTCTAGGTGCAGTTTGTCCTTTTTCTATAATAACTACACACACTCAACCAGCACTTCACACATAGCACTATTAACTTTAAATGACAGAATCTTTACTGCCAGGGTAAAATACACATAGCACTATTAACTTTAAATGACAGAATCTTTACTGCCAGGGTAAAATACACATAGCACTATTAACTTTAAATGACAGAATCTTTACTGCCAGGGTAAAATACACATATCACTATTAACTTTAAATGACAGAATCTTTACTGCCAGGGTAAAATACACATATCACTATTAACTTTAAATGACAGAATCTTTACTGCCAGGGTAAAATACACATATCACTATTAACTTTAAATGACAGAATCTTTACTGCCAGGGTAAAATACACATATCACTATTAACTTTAAATGACAGAATCTTTATTGCCAGGGTAAAATACACATATCACTATTAACTTTAAATGACAGAATCTTTACTGCCAGGGTAAAATACACATATCACTATTAACTTTAAATGACAGAATCTTTACTGCCAGGGTAAAATACACATATCACTATTAACTTTAAATGACAGAATCTTTATTGCCAGGGTAAAATACACATATCACTATTAACTTTAAATGACAGAATCTTTACTGCCAGGGTAAAATACACATAGCACGAATAACTTTAAATGACAGAATCTTTATTGCCAGGGCAAAATCCCCCGGTACATACCAGCGTAGTATGATGATATCCTGGAAATATCTGCAAGGGAAACAGAGAGAGAGAAGTATGTTAGGATGGCATTACTCAGGGTATTTAAATGAGCTGACTGTGGAGGCCAGCCAGCAGCCAGTAGCCAGCAGCACCTGTGCAGATACAGCCCCCTAGAGGTCATCTGTTCAGCACAGCCCAGAGGCTGTTAGACTGCACTGCCAAAGGCACTGGGGTCTTGGCCTGCTTGCACAGAACCTTTGCTGTTTCAGGTGATGTAACGGTGACTGTCATCTCAAGTGGTAACATTATACATTGATGGTACTGCACATTTCTTAAAGGCCAGCATGATGGTAGCAGGCTGGTGACTCATTAATTGATTTGGAGAGATGGTGGTGAAAGTGGTAGAAAGGAAGAAACAAAGAGGATTCATCCTGGATGGAACGCACCCAATCTTGTCACAGGGAGGAGGATGTGCTTCTGTTTCTGATGACTTTACAATTGATTAGCCCTAATTTAATAAGCATTAAGCAGTCTAGGATATTTTTTCCACACACAGTGTTTTGGATTCAGCAGTGCTCCCTGTCTGCCTGTCTGCAGTCAGTCACCACCTAACCTTGTCCTCCAGTGGAGATCACGCCTACGTCCCAAATGACAACATTTTCCCTACATAGTGCACTACTTCTCACCAGAGCCCAATGGGCCCAAGTCAAATGTAGAGCACTAAAAAGGGGAATAGGGTGGTCTTTGGCACTCAGATGACTTCCTCCTGCGGTCATTAAAGTCCGAGGCACGTTCAGACGGACAGCAGGTGATGGCAGGACTTTGATAAGATCCTCTAGATACTAGAGGTCGACTGATTAATCTGAATGGCCGATTAATTACGGCCGATTTCAAGTTTTCATAACAATTGGAAATCTGTATTTTTGGACTGTATTTTTTTTTTACACCTTTATTTAATCTTTATTTAACTAGGCAAGTCAGTTAAGAACACATTCTTATTTTCAATGACGGCCTAGGAACAGTGGGTTAACTGCCTTGTTCAGGGACAGAATGACAGATTTTCACCTTGTCAGCTCGGGGGAACCATTCTTGCATCCTTACAGTTAACTAGTCCAACGCAATAACGACCTGCCTCTCTCTCATTGCATTCCTGTTACACGAATGCAGTTAGGCAAGGTACGTTGCTAGCTAGCATTAAACTTATCTTGTAAAAAACAATCAATCAATCATAATCACTAGTTAACTACACATGGTTGATGATATTACTATATATTATCTAGCGTGTCCTGCGTTGCATATAATCTGACTGAGCATACAAGCATACAAGTATCTAAGTATCTGACTGAGCGGAGGTAGGCAGAAGCAGGCGCGTAAACATTCATTCAAACAGCACTTTCAGGCATTTGCCAGCAGCTCTTCGTTGTGCTTCAAGCATTGCGCTGTTTATGACTTCAAGTCTATCAACTCCCGAGATTAGACTGGTGTAACCGAAGTGAAATGGCTAGCTAGTTAGCGCGCGCTAATAGCGTTTCAAACGTCACTCACTCTGAGCCTTGGAGTGGTTGTTCCCCTTGCTCTGCATGGGTACCGCTGCTTCGATGATGGCTATTGTTGATATGTTCCTGGTTCGAGCCCATGGAGGAGCGAGGAGTGGGACGGAAGCTATACCGTTACACTGGTAATACTAAAGTGCCTATGAACATCCAATAGTCAAAGGTTAATGAAATACAAATGGTATAGAGAGAAATAGTCCTATAATTCCTATAATAACTACAACCTAAAACTTCTTACCTGGGAATATTGAAGACTCATGTTAAAAGGAACCACCAGCTTTCATATGTTCTCATGTTCCGAGCAAGGAACTTAAACCTTAGATTTCTTACATGGCACAAATTGCACCTTTACTTTCTTCTCCAACACTTTGTTTTTGCATTATTTAAACCAAATTCAACACGTTTCATTATTTATTTGAGGCTAAATTGATTTTATTGATGTATTAAGTTAAAATAAGTGTTCATTCAGTATTGTTGTAATTGTCATTATTACAAATACATTTTTTTTTAAATTAATCGGCCAATTAATTGGTATCGGCTTTTTTGGCCCTCCGATAATCGGTATCGGCGTTGAAATCGGTCGACCTCTACTAGATACCACATCAGAATTTCACTGGCTTCTTAGGGTGGGATACTGAAGGGCTGGCTACATTATTAGACAGATGAAAAGACAGACAGACAGCACAGGAGGTTGGTGGCACCTTAATTGGGGAGGACAGGCTCGTGGTAATGGCTGGAGAGGAGGAATGAGTGGAATGGTATCAAATACATCAAACATATGGATGTGTTTGATGCCATTCCATTTGCTCCGTTCTGGCCATTATTATGAGCCGTCCTCCCATCAGCAGCCTCCACTGACCGACAGGCAGACAGACAGAAAGACAAACAGACAGGCAGACAGACAGACAGACAGACAGGCAGACAGAGGTCCTGCTATCAGTGAGGAGCCAGGAGCAGCTAAGCTCATCAGTTAATCATAATGCTCATTATTCCTGACTAACCTGTCTCAGCAGAAAGCACAGCGGAGGAGATGATAGAGAGATGATCTGAGAAAACAGCAGTGAATGAATAAGGGATTCATGATGTAAGACTTCAAATGGAAATAAGTCAATTCAGTTGTTTTTGAAAATGTTTTCATGTTGAGCGCCAGGGCTTCAAATGACATGGACGTAGTCATGACCTAGGAAACTAAGCCAGAAACTGAGAGAAGCAATTATATGGTACAGTGATTGTATATTCCCCCTCAGTGATCAAAATAAATGGTTCCATCAATTCCTCTTCTAATATTGGGGTGGCAGGGTATCCTAGTGGTTAGAGTGTTGGACTAGTAGCTGAAAGGTTGTAAGTTCAAATCCCTGAGCTGACAAGGTACACATCTGTCGTTCTGCCTCTGAACAGGCTGTTCCTAGGCTGTCATTGAAAATAAGAATTTGTTCTTAACTGACTTCACTGGTTAAATAAATAAATTGATGTGACTATGAAATGCCACTGTTTTGTTTGTATTAGAGAATGAATGGTCAATAAAGGTTTTCTTTAGACGTGTTCATATGAATATGACGGTGGCTAGTCAACAGAGGCTATGTCCCAAATGACACCCCATTCCCTACATAGTGCACTACTTTTGCTGGGGAGAAGAAAAAAAATCGATAGTCACATATCGGGATATTATTTTTGACAATATATCATATCGTATCATTTTGACAATATCGTAATATAAATTTTACGCTGGATGGCTGTACCTGCACCATAATCCAGTATTTTTCCTTCCTTCCTTCCTTCCTTCCTTCCTCCTTCCTTCCTTCCTTCCTTCCTTCCTTCCTTCCTTCCTTCTTCCTTCCTTCCTTCCTTCCTTCCTTCCTTCCTTCCTTCCATCCTTCCTTCCTTCCATCCTTCCTTCCTTCCTTCTTTTTTTAAATCTTTATTTAACTAGGCAAGTCAGTTAAGAACAAATTCTCATCTACAATGACGGCCTACTAAGGAACAGTGGGTTAACTGCCTTGTTCAGAGGAAGAACGACAGAATTTTACCTTGTCAGCTCGGGGATTCGATCCAGCAACCTTTCATAGCTTGTTCTCAATCTTATTTTTAAATAGGAAGCCTTATCGGCTTTCAGCAGTTTTATTTCCTTGTTTTGTCATGGCTCTATCTTTTCCCACTGTAGCAGACATATGGTTAGCTTGTACACTAACATCCCACACACTGGAGGCTTGCAGGCGCTGCGGCACGTCCTTCAGCAGAGAGACTCTACCCTTGCTCCATCCAATGATTGCATTTTACAATTTACTGAACTGGTATTATTCAATAACTACTTTGTCTTTGAGTCAGACGTTTTCCTTCAAATTCAGAGGGGAAGCCATGGCCTCCCCCTTTTCCCCCAACTATACAAACCTGTATGTGGGACAATTTGAGGAAGCACTCCTTTACAAACAGAGACGCACCCCCTACTTTCTAAAATCCTGCTATGGAAGAGATACACAGATGATGTCTTTGTGCTCTGGGAAGGAAGTCAGCAGGAACAAAATGAATTCCAAACTTTACTAAACGAGAGCTCTGAATACCTCAAATTCACCATGCAGACTAATGAGGGAAAAATAAATTACCTGGACTTATGGATCATCAAAGAGGATGATGCATTACACACAGACTTAAACACAAAGCCCACAGACCGCAATACCCTGCTACGTTGATAGTATGCATCCCCTTCCCCTCAAGAATGGTCTACTATATAGCCAGTTGTGCGGGTAAATTAATCTGTGACCACCAGACAGATTTTGACAGCAAAGCTAAAATAGAAATGACAGAAATTCAAAATGCGAGGCTACAAGGACAAAACTCTTGATGCTGCAATGATGAAAATATCTCAAAAACCAAGAGAGGTTCTTTTAGGTGGTTGTGGAATTTAATGGCTCTTTTCTGGATTTTGATAATTAGGCCTAATTCGGCCTAATTCTGCTTTGCATGCATTATTTGGTGTTTTACGTTGTACACTGAGGATATTTTTACAGAATTCTATATGCAGAGTCTCAATTTGGTGTTTGTCCCATTTTGTGAAGTCTTGGTTGATGAGCGGACCCCAGACCTCACAGCCATAAAGGGCAATGGGTTCTAGAACTGAATCAAATATTTTTAGCCAGATCCTAATTGGTCTGTCAAATGTTATGTTCCTTTTGATGGCATAGATCGTTCACAGCTTTGTGGAAGTTACCTGTGGAGCTGACATTCAGGCTGAGGGATGTATAGTTGTGTGTGCTCTAGGGCAGGTATTCCCAAACCCCAGGGGTCCTCACAATGCCGTCGGGGGTATGCCAAATAAAAATGTGATTCACATGTATTTATTTTTTTATTCACATTCTATTATTTTTATTTCTTCACATTGTCAAACAGTACATTAATATTTTCCAGTGGGGATATACATCTGGGTGAGGTTTTTCTCTCGCCTGAGTAACCTGGTTTCACTGCCAATAATAAAATTCAACCATCTAGTGTTCAGCGAAATAACAACACAATGTCAAATACAGGTGTTCTAGTCAAATAATTAACATCCAATCACATGAACTGTTATTCTCTCGCGGAGATTCCACTAACGGTCTGTATCTGTACTGATGGCGCAAAAGCCATGACAGGGAGACATAGTGGAGTGGTAACGCATGTGTAAGCAGGTGCTCCCAACGCCACCTGGGCACACTGCAGCATCCACCGAGAGGCTCTTGCTGCCAAGGGAATGCCTGACAGCTTGAAAGACGTTTTGGACACTACAGTGAAAATGGTTAACTTTGTTAAAGAAAGGCCCCTGAACTCTCGTTTATTTTCTGCAGTATGCATTGATATGGACAGTGACCATTAGAGGTCGACCGATTATGATTTTTCAACGCCAATACCGATACCGATTATTGGAGGACCAAAAAATTTGATACCAATTAATCGGCTGATTTTTTTGTTTTATTTGTAATAATGACAAGTACAACAATACTGAATGAACACTTATTTTAACGTAGTATAATACATCAATAAAATAAATGTAGCCTCAAATAAATAATGAAACATGTTCAATTTGGTTCAAATAATGCAAAAACAAAGTGTTGGAGAAGAAAGTAAAAGTGCAATTTGTGCCATGTAAGAAAGCTAACGTTTAAGTTCCTTGCTCAGAACATGAGAACATATGAAAGCTGGTGGTTCCTTTTAACATGAGTCTTCAATATTGCCAGGTAAGAAGTTTTAGGTTGTAGTTATTATAGGATTACAGGACTATTTCTCCCTATACCATTTGTATTTCATTAACCTTTGACTATTGGATGTTCTATAGGCACTTTAGTATTGCCAGTGTAACAGTATAGCTTCCGTCACTCTCCGCTCTCCACCTGGGCTTGAACCAGGAACACAACGACAACAGCCACCCTCGAAGCAGCGTTACCCATCGCTCCACAAAAGCCGCGGCCCTTGCAGAGCAAGGGGAACAACTACTCCAAGTCTCAGAGCGAGTGACGTTTTGAAACGCTATTAGCGCGCACCTCGCTAACTAGCTAGCCATTTCACATCGGTTACACCAGCCTAATCTCGGGAGTTGATAGGCTTGAAGTCATAAACAGCAGAGCTGCTGGCAAAATGCACGAAAGTGCTGTTTGAATGAATGCTTATGAGCTGCTGCTGCCTACCATCGCTCATTCAGACTGCTCTATCAAATCATAGCCTTAGTTATAACATAATATAACACACAGAATGCGAGCCTTGGGTCATGAATATGGTCGAATCCGGGAACTATCATCTCGAAAACAAGACATTTATCTTTCAGTGAAA
>NW_022262718.1:0-45000 GCF_002021735.2 Oncorhynchus kisutch
TGTATTGTTCACTTTATCATCTTGTTACTTTATCATCTGTTCACTGACTGTATTGTTCACTTTATCATTTTTGTTCACGAACTATTACTGTTTATTTTATTATCTTGTTCACTTTATCATCTTGTATCTTTCACAGTCTTGGAATTGAATAGTTCCAGTGAATCCCAGGGCTCTTCTCTGGGGTAGATCAGACTTGTTGTGACAGTTTTCAGCCTTGACGGGGTCCTGGGATGGAACCAAGGGGGTCACAGAGGTGGTATGGGAGGGGGGCATCCATGCAGTGTCATGTCAAGTCCCCGTCTCAGACTCGACAGCCAACCCCCCCCTCCTCTCCTATAACCTGCCCTTCCAAAAACACCCCTGTCAGAAAGAGTCCTGCAGGGGGGGGGTTGAAGAAAAGAAAACACGACTGGTAATAGATGTGACAGTCCTGCTCTGTTCGTTATACGACTGTTTCGTCCCATCAAAACATCTCTGTCTCAACACAATAACCAAGGGAAAGGAGATGAGGAAAGGAAGCCATATCAGACTATTGAGACATATCCCTGAGTCTTCTATCCAGAGATATGAGATGTCTCTGCTACAATTAGGAGATGAGGAACGGAAAGCCATATCAGACTATTGAGACATGTCCCTGAGTCTTCTACCCAGAGATGTGAGATGTCTCTGCTACATTAGGAGATGAGGAAAGGAAGCCATATCAGACATGTCCCTGAGTCTTCTATCCAGAGATACGAGATGCTCTGCTACATTCGGAGGTTAGGAAAGGAAGCCGAATCAGACATGTCCCTGAGTCTTCTATCCAGAGATATGAGATGTCTCTGCTACATGAGGAGATGAGGAAAGGAATCCGTATCAGACTATTGAGACATGTCCTGAGTCTTCTATCCAGAGATATGATATGTCTCTGCTACATTAGGAGATGAGGAAGGAATCCGTATCAGACTATTGAGACATGTCCCTGAGTCTTCTACCCAGAGATATGAGACGTCTCTGCTACATTAGGAGATGAGGAAAGGAATCCGTATCAGACTATTGAGACATGTCCCTGAGTCTTCTATCCAGAGATATGAGATGTCTCTGCTACATTAGGAGGTTATGAAAGGAAGCCATGTCAGACATGTCCCTGAGTCTTCTACCCAGAGATGTGAGATGTCTCTGCTACATTAGGAGATGAGGAAAGGAATCCGTATCAGACTATTGAGACATGTCCCTGAGTCTTCTATCCAGAGATATGAGATGTCTCTGCTACATTAGGAGGTTATGAAAGGAAGCCATGTCAGACATGTCCCTGAGTCTTCTACCCAGAGATGTGAGATGTCTCTGCTACATTAAAAGATGCCAATCTTCATCTTCATCAGCCTCATCTCCTCGTCCCGTATGTCCGCCTGTGTCATGTAGGGGAACTACGATAAAGTGCTCTGATGGGATGCAGGAGTCCGGCTCCCAGACTGCCCCATTATCTCCTCAGGTTTAAAACAGGAAACTGATCAGATCATAGCTGATTACAAGCCATCTCCCGCTACAGGAGGGGGGAGGGATACCTAGTCCATATCTACAGGTCCTTCATTTAAAACTATCTGTCTCTCGCTCTGTCTCTCGTTCTCTCTCTTTCTCTGTCTTTCGATCTCTCTCTCTCTGTCTGTCTCTCTATCCATCTCTCTCGCTGTCTCTTTCTGTCTCTCTCTGTCTCTCTCTCTCTGTCTCTCTGTCAAATCAAATCAAATCAAATGTATTTATATAGCCCTTCGTACATCAGCTGATATCTCAAAGTGCTGTACAGAAACCCAGCCTAAAACCCCAAACAGCAAGCAATGCAGGTGTAGAAGCACGGTGGCTAGGAAAAACTCCCTAGAAAGGCCAATACCTAGGAAGAAACCTAGAGAGGAACCAGGCTATGTGGGGTGGCCAGTCCTCTTCTGGCTGTGCCGGGTGGAGATTATAACAGAACATGGTCAAGATGTTCAATGTTCATAAATGACCAGCATGGTCGAATAATAATAAGGCAGAACAGTTGAAACTAGAGCAGCAGCACAGTCAGGTGGAAGTTGAAACTGGAGCAGCAGCATGGCCAGGTAGACTGGGGACAGCAAGGAGTCATCATGTCAGGTAGTCCTGGGGCATGGTCCTAGGGCTCAGGTCAGTTGAAACTGGAACAGCAGCATGGCCAGGTGGACTGGGGACAGCAAGGAGTCATCATGTCAGGTAGTCCTGGGGCATGGTCCTAGGGCTCAGGTCCTCCGAGAGAGAGAAGAAAGAGAGAAGGAGAGAATTAGAGAACGCACACTTCGATTCACACAGGGCACCGAATAGGACAGGAGAAGTACTCCAGATATAACAAACTGACCCCAGCCCCCCGACACATAAACTACTGGCAGCATAAATACTGGAGGCTGAGGACAGGAGGGGTCAGGAGACACTGTGGCCCCATCCGAGGACACCCCCGGACAGGGCCAAACAGGAAGGATATAACTCGTCTGTCTCTCTCTCTCTCTCTCTCTTGTCTGTCTGTATGTCTGTCTATCTATCTCTCTTGTCTGTCTATCTATCTCTCTATCTGTCTCTGTCTGTCTCTATCTGTCTCTCTCACTGTCTCTTTCTGTCTCTCTCGCTGTCTCTTTCTGTCTCTCTCTGTCTATCTCTCTCTCTCTGTCTCTCTCTCTCTCTCTCTCTCTTGTCTGTCTGTCTGTATGTCTGTCTATCTATCTCTCTCGTCTGTCTATCTATCTCTCTGTCTCTGTCTGTCTCTATCTGTCTCTCTCGCTGTCTCTTTCTGTCTCTCTCGCTGTCTCTTTCTGTCTCTCTCTGTCTATCTCTCTCTCTCTCTGTCTCTCTCTCTCTCTCTCTTGTCTGTCTGTCTGTATGTCTGTCTATCTATCTCTCTTGTCTGTCTATCTATCTCTCTATCTGTCTCTGTCTGTCTCTGTCTGTCTCTCTGTCTGTCTCTTTCTGTCTCTCTCGCTGTCTCTTTCTGTCTCTCTCTGTCTATCTGTCTCTCTCTGTCTCTCTCTCTTTCTGTCTCTATCTGTCTCTCTCTCTCAAAGTCCTAGAAACAACCTTGTCAGACCCTGGAGTCCTGAGAGCAAAATAGATTCCTCTTCAACAGATGAAAGACACTATCACACATGGTATTGTTCCTACCTGGTCATGGTTTGGCACGTTGACATGGTACTTCAATGTATCCCCTGAGACACACCATTTGGATAAGGTGATCTATGTTGGTGGGGTGGAGGATGGAGAGGACGGGGGGTTAGTTAGGGTCCTAGGAGAGGTTGAACAAGGTCCGGCTGGCCGGTTGATTGATCCAGGACAATGGGATGTTGGGGGGGTTAGAGGATGTTGTTCTGTTTATCAGTTGATGGAGAGTTCTAGAACCCCATCCCACTTTGACGTTAAATTACTCCTGTGTCAAAATCCAATCAAAATTGATTTTATAATGCCCTTTTTTCCTGTCATGTTTTTGCCATAGTAGTAGAAACTAAATCGGTTAACTAGTCCTATATATCACAGTTAGACCTGTTAACTAGTCCTATAGACCACAGTTAGAGAACAGCTCCGTAGTAGAAACTAAGCCTGTTAACTAGTCATTCTATTCCACATCCTTGTGAGTTGAATATAGTCTGGAAAAGCACATGGAAGAGGTGGCTACTACGACGCTAAGCCTGTAAGTGGGTGGGGTTATAAGAAAGTGGGTGGGGTTATAAGAAAGTGGGTGGGGGTATAAGAAAGTGGGTGGGGTTATAAGAAAGTGGGTGGGCTTATAAGATGTGGCTACTACGACGCTTCATTAGAACTCGTCTGAAAGACATCAACGACACGTCACAAGGACCTTTTAAATACGTCCAAGACATCAGCGACACGTCACAAGGACCTTTTAAATACGTACAAGACATCAACGACACGTCACAAGGACCTTTTAAATATGTCCAAGACATCAACGACACGTCACAAGGACCTTTTAAAATACGTCCAAGACATCAACGACACGTCACAAGGACCTTTTAAATACGTCCAAGACATCAACGACACGTCACAAGGACCTTTTAAATACGTCCAAGACATCAACGACACGTCACAAGGACCTTTAAAATACGTCCAAGACATCAACGACACGTCACAAGGACCTTTAAAATACGTCCAAGACAACTACGACACGTCACAAGGACCTGTTAAATACGTCCAAGACATCAACGACACGTCACAAGGACCTTTTAAATACGTCCAAGACATCAACGACACGTCACAAGGACCTTTTAAATACGTCCAAGACATCAACGACACGTCACAAGGACCTTTTAAAATACGTCCAAGACAACAACGACACGTCACAAGGACCTTTTAAAATACGTCCAAGACATCAACGACACGTCACAAGGACCTTTTAAATACGTCCAAGACATCAACGACACGTCACAAGGACCTTTAAAATACGTCCAAGACATCAACGACACGTCACAAGGACCTTTAAAATACGTCCAAGACATCAACGACACGTCACAAGGACCTTTAAAATACGTCCAAGACAACTACGACACGTCACAAGGACCTGTTAAATACGTCCAAGACAACTACGACACGTCACAAGGACCTTTAAAATACGTCCAAGTTTAAAATATCCATGAATGCATCTGTATTTTTGTAGCGTCCAAATGCAATTTTTCCTCCAACATCAAGGAAGGAGAGCCAAGCCGGACATCATGAACCCCTCTCCTTCCCCCTCCCCCCTTCCTCCCATTCCCCTTCCCCCTCCCCCCTTCCTCCCCTTCCTCCTCCCCCCCTCCCCTTTCCTCCTCCCCCTCCCCCTTCCTCCCATTCCCCTTCCCCCTCCCCCCTTCCTCCCATTCCCCTTCCTCCCCCCCTCCCCTTTCCTCCTTCCCCCTCCCCCCCCCCCCTTCCCCTTTCCTCCTCCCCCTTCCTCCTCCCCACTTCCCCTTTCCTCCTCCTCCTTCCCCCTTCCCCCCCATTCCCACTACCAGAGAATAAGTGGATTGACTTTTGGCTGAGTTTTCCCCTGTCATAATGGTTAATTATGGTGAGTGCACTCTGCTGTTCCTTTGTGAATGAGACTCTCTGGCTGGCGTGTCTTTATGGGACTGGGTCCCGGAGCCCAAGGACACAGCGGAGGAGATAGTGGGGGGGAGAAGGGAGGGTGGCTGGGACAAGAGAGTGTTTGTGGGGCCTTTGCGTCATCCCCTCAGGGGCGACGGCTCTAACAGGCTACATTAACCCCTCCCCCCAACTCCTCTACTTCCTCCCCCTTCCGTACCAGACGAGTGCAGCACTTAAGGTAATATAACTAACAGGATCTATTTTAAGACCACAGGTCTTTTATCTGATGGATAAAGACGCAAGCCGAGCGTTGTAATTTTTGTCACGTTTTCGGATCGTGTTCTCTTTCTCTCCGCACACCAGAAGCTAGCTATCAGAGTTGCATACCAATTGATGCTGGCTATCAGAGTCGCCTACCCATCAATGCTGGCTTCCAGAGTCCCCTACCAATCAACGCTGGCTTCCAGAGTCCCCTACCAATCAACGCTGGCTTCCAGAGTCCCCTACCAATCAACGCTGGCTTCCAGAGTCCCCTACCAATCAACGCTGGCTTCCAGAGTCCCCTACCAATCAACGCTGGCTTCCAGAGTCGCCTACCAATCAACGCTGGCTTCCAGAGTCCCCTACCAATCAACGCTGGCTTCCAGAGTCCCCTACCAATCAACGCTGGCTTCCAGAGTCCCCTACCAATCAACGCTGGCTTCCAGAGTCCCCTACCAATCAACGATGGCTTCCAGAGTCGCCTACCAATCGACACTGGCTTCCAGAGTCCCCTACCAATCGACACTGGCTTCCAGAGCCGCCTACCAATCAAAGCTGGCTTCCAGAGTCCCCTACCAATCGACACTGGCTTCCAGAGTCCCCTACCAATCGACACTGGCTTCCAGAGCCGCCTACCAATCAAAGCTGGCTTCCAGAGTCCCCTACCAATCGACACTGGCTTCCAGAGTCCCCTACCAATCGACACTGGCTTCCAGAGCCGCCTACCAATCAAAGCTGGCTTCCAGAGTCCCCTACCAATCGACACTGGCTTCCAGAGTCGCCTACCAATCGATGCTGGCTTCCAGAATCCCCTATCAATCGACGCTGGCGAAAGGCTTCTAACCGGCCACTGATTTAATACGATGACATTTTCTTGTAAGAAAAGAATGATGGTGAAATCATTCAACAACTTTGAAAACACACCATAAATAGATGATAATAGTTCCTTTATATAAAAAGGAATGTACCAGAATGCATCAGAGTTCTGAAAACGTCAAATGATTTGATGAAGTTATTTGTCCATATGTGGAAGAGGAAAGGTTCTGATCAGTGACAGGACTAGACTATAGTCAACAGGATGGTAACCATTAGAGAGAGTCTTCTCTCTCTCTCTCTCCTCAGTGACAGGACTCAACTATAGTCAACAGGATGGTAACCATTAGAGAGAGTCTTCTCTCTCTCTCTCCTCAGTGACAGGACTCAACTATATTCAACAGGATGGTAACCATTAGAGAGAGTCTTCTCTCTCTCTCTCTCCTCAGTGACAGGACTCAACTATAGTCAACAGGATGGTAACCATTAGAGAGAGTCTTCTCTCTCTCTCTCCTCGGTGACAGGACTCAACTATAGTCAACAGGATGGTAACCATTAGAGAGAGTCTTCTCTCTCTCTCTCCTCAGTGACAGGACTCAACTATAGTCAACAGGATGGTAATCATTAGAGAGAGTCTTCTCTCTCTCTCTCTCCTCAGTGACAGGACTCAACTATATTCAACAGGATGGTAACCATTAGAGAGAGTCTTCTCTCTCTCTCTCCTCAGTGACAGGACTCAACTATAGTCAACAGGATGGTAACCATTAGAGAGAGTCTTCTCTCTCTCTCTCCTCAGTGACAGGACTCAACTATAGTCAACAGAATGGTAACCATTAGAGAGAGTCTTCTCTCTCTCTCCTCAGTGACAGGACTCAACTATAGTCAACAGGATGGTAACCATTAGAGAGAGTCTTCTCTCTCTCTCTCCTCAGTGACAGGACTCAACTATAGTCAACAGGATGGTAACCATTAGAGAGAGTCTTCTCTCTCTCTCTCCTCAGTGACAGGACTCAACTATAGTCAACAGGATGGTAACCATTAGAAAGAGTGTTCTCTCTCTCTCTCCTCAGTGACAGGACTCAACTATAGTCAACAGGATGGTAACCATTAGAGAGAGTCTTCTCTCTCTCTCTCCTCAGTGACAGGACTCAACTATAGTCAACAGGATGGTAACCATTAGAGAGAGTCTTCTCTCTCTCTCTCCTCAGTGACAGGACTCAACTATAGTCAACAGGATGGTAACCATTAGAGAGAGTCTTCTCTCTCTCTCTCCTCAGTGACAGGACTCAACTATAGTCAACAGGATGGTAACCATTAGAGAGAGTCTTCTCTCTCTCTCTCCTCAGTGACAGGACTCAACTATAGTCAACAGGATGGTAACCATTAGAGAGAGTCTTCTCTCTCTCTCTCTCCTCAGTGACAGGACTCAACTATAGTCAACAGGCTGGTAACCATTAGAGAGAGTCTTCTCTCTCTCTCTCCTCAGTGACAGGACTCAACTATAGTCAACAGGATGGTAACCATTAGAGAGAGTCTTCTCTCTCTCTCTCCTCAGTGACAGGACTCAACTATAGTCAACAGGATGGTAACCATTAGAGAGAGTCTTTTCTCTCTCTCTCCTCAGTGACAGGACTCAACTATAGTCAACAGGATGGTAACCATTAGTCTTCTCTCTCTCTCCTCAGTGACAGGACTCAACTATAGTCAACAGGATGGTAACCATTAGAGAGAGTCTTCTCTCTCTCTCTCTCCTCAGTGACAGGACTCAACTATAGTTAACAGGATGGTAACCATTAGAGAGAGTCTTCTCTCTCTCTCTCTCCTCAGTGACAGGACTCAACTATAGTCAACAGGATGGTAACCATTAGAGAGAGTCTTCTCTCTCTCTCTCCTCAGTGACAGGACTCAACTATAGTCAACAGGATGGTAACCATTAGAGAGAGTCTTCTCTCTCTCTCTCCTCAGTGACAGGAATCAACTATAGTCAACAGGATGGTAACCATTAGAGAGAGTCTTCTCTCTCTCTCTCCTCAGTGACAGGACTCAACTATAGTCAACAGGATGGTAACCATTAGAGAGAGTCTTCTCTCTCTCTCTCCTCAGTGACAGGACTCAACTATAGTCAACAGGATGGTAACCATTAGAGAGAGTCTTCTCTCTCTCTCTCCTCAGTGACAGGACTCAACTATAGTCAACAGGATGGTAACCATTAGAGAGAGTCTTCTCTCTCTCTCTCCTCAGTGACAGGACTCAACTATAGTTAACAGGATGGTAACCATTAGAGAGAGTCTTCTCTCTCTCTCTCCTCAGTGACAGGACTCAACTATAGTCAACAGGATGGTAACCATTAGAGAGAGTCTTCTCTCTCTCTCTCCTCAGTGACAGGACTCAACTATAGTCAACAGGATGGTAACCATTAGAGAGAGTCTTCTCTCTCTCTCTCCTCAGTGACAGGACTCAACTATAGTCAACAGGATGGTAACCATTAGAGAGAGTCTTCTCTCTCTCTCTCTCCTCAGTGACAGGACTCAACTATAGTCAACAGGATGGTAACCATTAGAGAGAGTCTTCTCTCTCTCTCTCCTCAGTGACAGGACTCAACTATAGTCAACAGGATGGTAACCATTAGAGAGAGTCTTCTTTCTCTCTCTCCTCAGTGACAGGACTCAACTATAGTCAACAGGATGGTAACCATTAGAGAGAGTCTTCTCTCTCTCTCTCCTCAGTGACAGGACTAGACTATAGTCAACAGGATGGTAACCATTAGAGAGAGTCTTCTCTCTCTCTCCTCAGTGACAGGACTAGACTATAGTCAACAGGATGTTAACCATTAGAGAGAGTCTTCTCTCTCTCTCTCCTCAGTGACAGGACTCAACTATAGTCAACAGGATGGTAACCATTAGAGAGAGTCTTCTCTCTCTCTCCTCAGTGACATGACTCAACTATAGTCAACAGGATGGTAACCATTAGAGAGAGTCTTCTCTCTCTCTCTCTCCTCAGTGACAGGACTCAACTATAGTCAACAGGATGGTAACCATTAGAGAGAGTCTTCTCTCTCTCTCCTCAGTGACAGGACTAGACTATAGTCAACAGGATGGTAACCATTAGAGAGAGTCTTCTCTCTCTCTCTCCTCAGTGACAGGACTAGACTATAGTCAACAGGATGGTAACCATTAGAGAGAGTCTTCTCTCTCTCTCTCCTCAGTGACAGGACTAGACTATAGTCAACAGGATGGTAACCATTAGAGAGAGTCTTCTCTCTCTCTCTCCTCAGTGACAGGACTAGACTATAGTCAACAGGATGGTAACCATTAGAGAGAGTCTTCTCTCTCTCTCTCTCCTCAGTGACAGGACGAGACTATAGTCAACAGGATGGTAACCATTAGAGAGAGTCTTCTCTCTCTCTCTCCTCAGTGACAGGACTAGACTATAGTCAACAGGATGGTAACCATTAGAGAGAGTCTTCTCTCTCTCTCTCTCCTCAGTGACAGGACGAGACTATAGTTAACAGGAGGGTAACCATTAGTCTTCTCTCCTCAGTGACAGGACTAGACTATAGTCAACAGGACGGTAACCATTAGTCTTCTCTCTCTCCTCAGTGACAGGACTAGGCTATCGTTAACAGGAGGGTAACCATTAGTCTTCTCTCTCTCCTCAGTGACAGGACTAGACTATAGTTAACAGGAGGGTAACCATTAGTCTTCTCTCTCTCCTCAGTGACAGGACTAGACTATAGTTAACAGGAGGGTAACCATTAGTCTTCTCTCTCTCCTCAGTGACAGGACTAGACTATAGTTAACAGGAGGGTAACCATTAGTCTTCTCTCTCTCCTCAGTGACAGGACTAGACTATAGTTAACAGGAGGGTAACCATTAGTCTTCTCTCTCTCCTCAGTGACAGGACTAGACTATAGTTAACAGGAGGGTAACCATTAGTCTTCTCTCTCTCCTCAGTGACAGGAGTAGACTATAGTTAACAGGAGGGTAACCATTAGTCTTCTCTCTCTCCTCAGTGACAGGACTAGACTATAGTTAACAGGAGGGTAACCATTAGTCTTCTCTCTCTCCTCAGTGACAGGACTAGACTATAGTTAACAGGAGGGTAACCAATATAGAGTCTTCTCTCTCTCCTCAGTGACAGGACTAGACTATAGTTAACAGGAGGGTAACCATTAGTCTTCTCTCTCTCCTCAGTGACAGGACCTGACTATAGTTAACAGGAAGGTAGCCATTAGAGAGTCTTCTCTCTCTCTCCCTGTCGGCCACCATTTAAAACATCTCCCTGAGAGAGGAGAGCCACAAAGAGCTGTGATTGGGAGGCTGGGAGGGTTCATTGTGATGTCAGACGGTCTCTCTCTCTCCCATTTTAAAACATGTCCCTGAGAGAGAAGAGCAACAGAGAGCTGTGATTGGGAGGCTGGGAGGGTTCATTGTGATGTCAGACGGTCTCTCTCTCTCTCCCATTTTAAAACATGTCCCTGAGAGAGAAGAGCAACAGAGAGCTGTGATTGGGAGGCTGGGAGGGTTCATTGTGATGTCAGACGGTCTCTCTCTCTCTCCCATTTTAAAACATGTCCCTGAGAGAGAAGAGCAACAGAGAGCTGTGATTGGGAGGCTGGGAGGGTTCATTGTGATGTCAGACGGTCTCTCTCTCTCTCCCATTTTAAAACATGTCCCTGAGAGAGAAGAGCAACAGAGAGCTGTGATTGGGAGGCTGGGAGGGTTCATTGTGATGTCAGACGGTCTCTCTCTCTCCCATTTTAAAACATGTCCCTGAGAGAGAAGAGCAACAGAGAGCTGTGATTGGGAGGCTGGGAGGGTTCATTGTGATGTCAGACGGTCTCTCTCTCTCTCCCATTTTAAAACATGTCCCTGAGAGAGAAGAGCAACAGAGAGCTGTGATTGGGAGGCTGGGAGGGTTCATTGTGATGTCAGACGGTCTCTCTCTCTCCCATTTTAAAACATGTCCCTGAGAGAGAAGAGCAACAGAGAGCTGTGATTGGGAGGCTGGGAGGGTTCATTGTGATGTCAGACGGGGAAAATGACAAACATCAAAAACAGGAACATTTAAAAAAAAAAAAAAACAAGGCCTGATGATAAACTACTGTATGCAGATACACTAAACTGGACCGTGTGTCGCCCTGAAAATCCACATTCCCCATGAGAACATGTTGATATAGGACTATTTTCTATAACGACAGCTCGACAACTAAAACATCAGACATGAACTTGTTTAAATAATATAATTTATTCAATTTCAGCGTTGTTTCTTTTTAAGACATCAAAAATAAATAAAGATTTAGTAAGATTTAGTAAGGGGTCTCTGATATATAACTTCCACCATATATTATATACAGATATACACATATTACTACTATTATATACAGAAACACATATTACTACTATATATTATATACAGATATACACATATTACTACTATTATATACAGAAACACATATTACTATTATATTATATACAGAAACACATATTACTACTATATAGTATATACAGAAACACATATTACTACTATATAGTATATACAGAAACACATATTACTACTATATAGTATATACAGAAACACATATTACTACTATATAGTATATACAGAAACACATATTACTACTATATAGTATATACAGAAACACATATTACTACTATATAGTATATACAGAAACACATATTACTACTATATAGTATATACAGAAACACATATTACTACTATATAGTATATACAGAAACACATATTACTACTATATAGTATATACAGAAACACATATTACTACTATATAGTATATACAGAAACACATATTACTACTATATAGTATATACAGAAACACATATTACTACTATATAGTATATACAGAAACACATATTACTACTATATATTATATACAGATATACACGCCACACAAAACACTGTACAATGCTGTTGACAACAAATAAATGCATACATTTCGGACTGGAACCCACAGAATAACCCAGTAGGGCCTTTAGTAATAACCCAGTAGGGCCTTTAGTAATAACCCAGTAGGGCCTTTAGTAATAACCCAGTAGGGCCTTTAGTAATAACCCAGTAAGGCCTTTAGTAATAACCCAGTAGGGCTGTCTATAGACGGGCCTTTAGTAATAACCCAGTAGGGCCTTTAGTAATAACCCAGTAGGGCTGTCTATAGACGGGCCTTTAGTAATAACCCAGTAGGGCCTTTAGTAATAACCCAGTAGGGCTGTCTATAGACAGGCCTTTAGTAATAACCCAGTAGGGCCTTTAGTAATAACCCAGTAGGGGTTCATCACAGAATGAGACCAGGGAGAGAGAGTTCAGGTCTGATTACGTACCAACATGGAGGTCCGTTCTCCACTGGTGACACACATTCAACAGCAACATTAGTCTGGTCTCTTATGTCAAGGACACTGCGCCAATGATGTCCTCTTATCTCCGTGCCATCTATTCTGTTCCATCTTCATAATGTCCTCTTATCTCCGTGCCATCTATTCTGTTCCATCTTCATAATGTCCTCTTATCTCCGTGCCATTTATTCTGTTCCATCTTCATAATGTCCTCTTATCTCCGTGCCATCTATTCTGTTCCATCTTCATAATGTCCTCTTATCTCCGTGCCATCTATTCTGTTCCATCTTCATAATGTCCTCTTATCTCCGTGCCATTTATTCTGTTCCATCTTCATAATGTCCTCTTATTTTAACCTTTATTTAACGAGGCTTCAGCTTAAGAACAAATTCTTATTTACAATGACGGCCTACCGGGGGACAGTGGGTTCACTGCCTGGTTCAGGGGGCAGAACGACAGATTTTTTGTACCTTATCAGCTCGGGGGATCCGATCTTGCAACCTTTCGTTTACTAGTCCAACGCTCTAAGCACCACAAATCAAAGTGGTTAAATATCAAACAAATCGCCGTCATTTCAGTCCTCTCTTTAGTCTCTTTACGTTCCAGGTTCAAGATCCGGAGTTTTAGTCCAGGGTCTCGTGGTTGGGGCTGTCTTCTGGACTCGAGTCCTCCTCAGCCAGAGTGTCTCTGCGGGTGAACGTAGCCGCCAGTTGAACGCTGAGCCGTGGTTTGACAGCCGCCATCTCAGACAGCACGATGGTGTTACGGTTGACCAACGTGGTCTTGTCCATGTTCTCTATGCTGTGCCGGGCCAACACCGCGTCCATGAAGTCATACTTGGGCAACAACTTGCCGCTCTCGAAAAGATACTTGGCCAGGTAGGAGAAAGCCACGTTGCCCAGGAAGGAGGCCAACATGGAGACGGTCTTAAACGGGAACTTCTGCACCACGATGTGTTCCACCTCTCCAGTCAGATGATGGATCCGGTCCTCTATCTGCCAGCCGGGGTAGTAGATAAAGGGGGGTAGTGAGAGGTAGGGTTCCCCTCCTCCGATCCTCAGGATCAGACCAAAGACGTAAGCGGCAACGGAGCCGTACGTGTTGGTTCCCTTGACGAAGAGAACGGAGATGAGCTGAGGGAAGATGATAACGTAGACCAGGTCGGAGCTCAGGTACCACAGCCCGTACACCGTCCCCGTTAGCAACGCCATCGCCGTGGCCAGGCCGCCGAACACAAAGATGGTGACACGCATCACCCACACGATCTCGGTGTCCGATGCCTGGGGGGAAGTGGGGGGAGGTACAACGTTACACACACAACAACACAGAGAACAGTGGCTCAACTGCTCCTATAAAGTTCAGATATTTTGTGAACAGGAAGTGGTAAGTGGTGTTTTTTTTTGTCCCGCCCCTCTTCCCAACTCACCGATTGGCGGAAAGCCAGCTGGTAGATGTTCCGAGCGAACATGGAGCTAGCTGATAGGATGGAGGAGTCGGCGGATGACATCACGGCAGCAGAGACCGCCCCCAGGCCGAAGAAGGAGACGAAGGGAGGACAGAGGTACTGGAGGACTATGGGTAATATCATGTCTGCTTGGTCCCTCTCCTTGGGAGGTACAGGTCCATACGCCGTCTGGTTCCAGTCTGAGGAACACCAGGAACAGAACATATCGTTTGGAACCTGGAACCACAGCTGAATCTAAAGGACTGCCTTTCTCTGGTTCCAGTCTGAGGAACAGTACACACAACAGTCAAGAACCCAGAACCAAGAACTTAGAACTTAGAACCAGAAAAAACATGTAGACAGTGGTCAAACTAAGGAACCCACTGAAGAACTACAACTGTGGAAGAAGAGCAGGCAAAGGAATCCACTAAAGAACTACAACTATGGAAGAAGAGCGGATAAAGGAACCCACTAAAGAACTACAACCGTAGAAGAACAGCGGTCAAAGGAACCCACTAAAGAACTACAACCGTAGAAGAACAGCGGTCAAAGGAACCCACTAAAGAACTACAACTGTGGAAGAACAGCGGTCAAAGGAACCTAGTAAAAAACTACAACCGTGTCTAAGAACTTGTGTGTCAGGTTAGAAAGACCAATGTGGAACCTCCATAACAGAACAACCCTACTGCAGCTTTATAGATGATGATAAACAGTCATGTCAGATTGTCTGTTCTACTGTAACTATGTATCACCCCTTAACGTAGCATTTTACCTCACGTAGTCCTACTGTAACTATATATCATCCCTTAACGTAGCATTTCACCTCCCGTCACTGGACGTAGTCCTACTGTAACTATATATCATCCCTTAACGTAGCATTTCATCTCACGTCACCTCACGTAGTCCTACTGTAACTATATATCATCCCTTAACGTAGCATTTCACCTCACGTAGTCCTACTGTAACTATATATCAACCCTTAACGTAGCATTTCACCTCACGTACTCCTACTGTAACTATATATCATCCCTTAATGTAGCATTTCACCTCCCGTCACTGGACGTAGTCCTACTGTAACTATATATCACCCCTTAATGTAGCATTTCACCTCACGTAGTCCTACTGTAACTATATATCATCCCTTAACGTAGCATTTCACCTCCCGTCACGGGACGTAGTCCTACTGTAACTATATATCATCCCTTAACGTAGCATTTCACCGCACGTACTCCTACTGTAACTATATATCATCCCTTAACGTAGCATTTCACCTCACGTAGTCCTACTGTAACTATATATCAACCCTTAACGTAGCATTTCACCTCACGTACTCCTACTGTAACTATATATCATCCCTTAATGTAGCATTTCACCTCCCGTCACTGGACGTAGTCCTACTGTAACTATATATCACCCCTTAATGTAGCATTTCACCTCACGTAGTCCTACTGTAACTATATATCATCCCTTAACGTAGCATTTCACCTCCCGTCACGGGACGTAGTCCTACTGTAACTATATATCATCCCTTAACGTAGCATTTCACCGCACGTACTCCTACTGTAACTATATATCACCCCTTAACGTAGCATTTCACCTCCCGTCACTGGACGTAGTCCTACTGTAACTATATATCATCCCTTAACGTAGCATTTCACCTCACATAGTCCTACAGTAACTATATATCACCCCTTAACGTAGCATTTTACCTCACATAGACCTACTGTAGCTAAAAATCAACCCTTAACATAGCATTTCACCTCCCGTCACTGGACGTAGTCCTACTGTAACTATATATCATCCCTTAACGTAGCATTTCACCTCACGTAGTACTGTAACCATATATCACCCCTTAACGTAGCATTTCACCTCACGTAGTACTGTAACCATATATCACCCCTTAACGTAGCATTTCACCTCACGTAGTACTGTAACCATATATCACCCCTTAATGTAGCATTTCACCTCACGTAGTCCTACTGTAACTATATATCATCCCTTAACGTAGCATTTCACCTCACATCACTGGACGTAGTCTTACTGTAACCATATATCACCCCTTAACGTAGCATTTCACCTCACGTAGTACTGTAACTATATATCTCCCCTTAACGTAGCATTTCACCTCCCATTCCTGACTCTGTAACTGAGTGTACAGACAGTGATTCAGCAGGACTTTGATGCTGGAGTTAAAACCTGGAGATCAAAACTAATTCAGTCCCTTCTGCTTCTCCTCAGATGTAATATTTACAAAGTTCACAGTAGTAAACGGAGAGATGGAGAGAGACAGAGAGAAAGAGAGAGAGAGATGGAGAGAGATAGAAAGAGAGAGAGAGACAGAGGGAGGGGGAGAGAGAGCGAGAGATAGAGAGAGAGACAGAGAGGAAGGGAGGGGGAGAGAGACAGAGAGAGAGAGAGAGAGAGAGAGGGAGGGGGAGAGAGACAGAGAGAGAGAGAGACGGAGAGAGAGGTTGAGAACGATCCTCCATAATGGATGAAGGGACCAGCTGCTGATGTTTTTTAGGAGCTTTCCAAAGATCTGAGGGGAACATGGTTACACCCTGAGGTGTCCCCCGGACCCCCTCCCCCCCAACGCCCAGCAGGGGGACATACCTCTGGAATATGTGTCATCATTAGGCTACCAGATGAGGAACTCTCAATCAGACGTTTGGGAATGTTAGGAAAACAACTAACAACTGTAGATCAACCAACACGACAGAACGACATGTCCTAGTTAGAACCGCTCATACATAAAGGAACTGTACCCCAGGTGTGTGTGTGTGTGTGTGTGTGTGTGTGTGTGTGTGTGTGTGTGTGTGTGTGTGTGTGTGTGTGTCCGTGTCCCTGCATGTCTCACCTGTGGAGGCCCCTATAGCCCCGATCATTACTGAGGGCACGGCCATGACCAGGCACCCTGCAGCGGCGATGAACGAGAGCACCTGGGCGTACGTAGCTGAAGAGGCAGAGAGAACCCGTTGAAAATATACCTGCCAGGGAATCCCCCCCAACATCTAGAACACAGAGAGGAGATAGTGAATTCATCTAGAACACAGAGAGGAGATAGTGAATTCATCTAGAATGGAAAGAGGAGATAGTGAATTCATTTAGATTACAGAGAGAAGATAGTGAATTCATCTAGAATGGAAAGATGAGATAGTGAATTAATCTAGATTACAGAGAGGAGATAGTGAATTAATCTAGAACACAGAGAGGAGATAGTGAATTCATCTAGAATGGAAAGATGAGATAGTGAATTCATCTAGATTACAGAGAGGAGATAGTGAATTAATCTAGAACACAGAGAGGAGATAGTGAATTCATCTAGAACACAGAGAGGAGATAGTGAATTCATCTAGAACACAGAGAGGAGATAGTGAATTCATCTAGAACACAGAGAGGAGATAGTGAATTCATCTAGAACACAGAGAGGAGATAGTGAATTCATCTAGAACACAGAGAGGAGATAGTGAATTCATCTAGAACACAGAGAGGAGATAGTGAATTCAACTAGAATGGAAAGAGGAGATAGTGAATTCATTTAGATTACAGAGAGAAGATAATGAATTCATCTAGAATGGAAAGATGAGATAGTGAATTAATCTAGATTACAGAGAGGAGATAGTGAATTAATCTAGAACACAGAGAGGAGATAGTGAATTCATCTAGAATGGAAAGATGAGATAGTGAATTCATCTAGATTACAGAGAGGAGATAGTGAATTCATCTAGAACACAGAGAGGAGATAGTGAATTCATCTAGAACACAGAGAGGAGATAGTGAATTCATCTAGAACACAGAGAGGAGATAGTGAATTCATCTAGAACACAGAGAGGAGATAGTGAATTCATCTAGAACACAGAGAGGAGATAGTGAATTCATCTAGAACACAGAGAGGAGATAGTGAATTCATCTAGAACACAGAGAGGAGATAGTGAATTCAACAGTAAGTATCATTGCAATCAGAACATAATCACTACTCCTTAAACAGTAAATATTCTGTCTGCTGGAGTATCAGAACCAGTCTTATCCAGAACCAGTCCTATCCAGACCCAGTCCTATCCAGAACCAGTCTTATCCAGAACCAGAACCAGTCCTATCCAGACCCAGTCTTATCCAGACCCTATCTTATCCAGACCCAGTCTTATCCAGACCCAGTCTTATCCAGACCCAGTCCTATCCAGACCCAGTAGTATCCAGACCCAGTCCTATTCAGACCCAGTCTTATCCAGACCCAGTCCTATTCAGACCCAGTCCTATCCAGAACCAGTTCTATTCAGACCCAGTCCTATCCAGACCCAGTCTTATCCAGAACCAGTCCTATCCAGACCCAGTCCTATTCAGAACCAGAACCAGTCCTATCCAGACCCAGTCTTATCCAGACCCAGTCTTATCCAGAACCAGTCATATCCAGAACCAGTCCTATTCAGAACCAGAACCAGTCCTATCCAGACCCAGTCTTATCCAGACCCAGTCTTATCCAGAACCAGTCCTATCCAGACCCAGTCCTATCCAGACCCAGTCTTATCCAGACCCAGTCCTATCCAGACCCAGTCCTATCCAGACCCAGTCTTATCCAGACCCAGTCCTATCCAGACCCAGTCTTATCCAGACCCAGTCCTATCCAGACCCAGTCCTATCCAGAACCAGTCCTATCCAGATCCAGTCCTATCCAGACCCAGTCCTATTCAGAACCATAACCAGTCCTATCCAGACCCAGTCTTATCCAGTTCTGTACGTACCAGCAGACAGAACCAGTCTTATCCAGAACCAGTCTTATCCAGACCCAGTCCTATCCAGACCCAGTCTTATCCAGAACCAGTCCTATCCAGACCCAGTCTTATCCAGACCCAGTCCTATCCAGACCCAGTCCTATCCAGACCCAGTCTTATCCAGAACCAGTCCTATCCAGACCCAGTCCTATCCAGACCCAGTCTTATCCAGTTCTGTACGTACCAGCAGACAGAACCAGTCTTATCCAGAACCAGTCTTATCCAGACCCAGTCCTATCCAGACCCAGTCCTATCCAGACCCAGTCTTATCCAGACCCAGTCCTATCCAGACCCAGTCTTATCCAGACCCAGTCTTATCCAGACCCAGTCCTATTCAGACCCAGTCCTATCCAGTCCTATCCAGACCCAGTCTTATCGAGACCCAGTCCTATCCAGACCCAGTCCTATCCAGAACCAGTCCTATCAAGAACCAGACCCAGTCCTTTCCAGAACCAGTCCTATCCAGAACCAGACCCAGTCCTTTCCAGACCCAGTCCTATCCAGAACCAGTCCTATCCAGTACTGTACATACCAGCAGACAGAACCAGTCCTATCCAGACCCAGTCCTTTCCAGACCCAGTCCTATCCAGAACCAGTCCTATCCAGAACCAGTCCTATCCAGTACTGTATGTACCAGCAGACAGAAGTTGTCTATCCAGACCCAGTCCTTTCCAGACCCAGTCCTTTCCAGACCCAGTCCTATCCAGACCCAGTCCTATCCAGAACCAGTCCTATCCAGTACTGTACATACCAGCAGACAGAAGTTGTCTATCCAGACCCAGTCCTATCCAGAACCAGTCCTATCCAGTACTGTACGTACCAGCAGACAGAAGTTGTCTATCCAGACCCAGTCCTTTCCAGACCCAGTCCTATCCAGAACTAGTCCTATCCAGTACTGTACGTACCAGCAGACAGAAGTTGTCTATCCAGACCCAGTCCTATCCAGAACTAGTCCTATCCAGTACTGTACGTACCAGCAGACAGAAGTTGTCTATCCAGACCCAGTCCTATCCAGAACCAGTCCTATCCAGTACTGTACGTACCAGCAGACAGAAGTTGTCTTTCCAGACCCAGTCCTATCCAGAACCAGTCCTATCCAGTACTGTACGTACCAGCAGACAGAAGTTGTCTTTCCAGACCCAGTCCTATCCAGAACCAGTCCTATCCAGTACTGTACGTACCAGCAGACAGAAGTTGTCTATCCAGACCCAGTCCTATCCAGAACCAGTCCTATCCAGTACTGTACGTACCAGCAGACAGAAGTTGTCTATCCAGACCCAGTCCTTTCCAGACCCAGTCCTATCCAGAACCAGTCCTATCCAGTACTGTACGTACCAGCAGACAGAAGTTGTCTATCCAGACCCAGGTGTCTTCTCTCTTGATGTTTCCCTTCCAGGGAGCTTGGTAGATCTCCTTCACTGCACTGATCTTGATGTCAGACACCGCTGGGTTGTTCAGAGCGAACGGCACTGAGACCCACTGACACAGAGGCAGAGACACATCAACCCTGGGTCAAACACACACTGCTACAGCCCGAATGTCACGTTTTTAATAGTTGTAGAAATATAGAATCATGTTTTTAATAGTTGTAGAAATATAGAATCATATTTTTAATAGTTGTAGAAATATAGAATCGTGATTTTTAATAGTCGTAGAAATATCGAATCATGTTTTTAATAGTTGTAGAAATATAGAATCATGTTTTTAATAGTTGTAGAAATATAGAATCATGTTTTTAATAGTTGTAGACATATAGAATCATGTTTTTAATAGTTGTAGACATATAGAATCATGTTTTTAATAGTTGTAGAAATATAGAATCATGTTTTTAATAGTTGTAGAAATATAGAATCATGTTTTTAATAGTTGTAGACATATAGAATCATGTTTTTAATAGTTGTAGAAATATAGAATCGTGTTTTTAATAGTTGTAGAAATATCGAATCATGTTTTTAATAGTAAGAGTTGTGCCTATTCCTTCTCAAATCCTTTCAAATGTTTCAGCTACAATGGAACCCAACAGAATGGTCCCAAAATTACAAACTCCCAAGCAAAATAAAGTCCAGCTGAAATAAGTGGTCCGGGCCGAGTGTCTCACCAGTCCCAGGAAGATACAGAAGAGTTGCACCACGTCGGTGTAGGCTACAGAATACAGACCTCCGACTAACGTGTAGAAGATCGCAATACAGGCAGAGATCACCACAGACATCTTGATGTTTATGTCTATGATCACACTCAGCGTGGCTCCTAGAGGAACAGACAGACAGGGACCTGGTCAGAGATAGTAACATTACAGACAGAGATCACCACAGACATCTTGATGTTTATGTCTATGATCACACTCAGCGTGGCTCCTAGAGGAACAGACAGACAGGGACCTGGTCAGAGATAGTAACAACACAGACAGAGATCACCACTGTGCTGTAATATCATTGATAATAACTTACCCAGAGCAGATAAAATGGCCGCCGACCAGAAGATCTCTCCCATTAGAGCAGGTATGAAGAGCAGACCACCCATCCTCTTCCCATACTTCTGCTGGAAAGGGTCCAGCATGGTGACATAACCTCTGGAGCGCATGGGCTTGGCGAAGAACAGACCTCCTGCACACGGCATGTTGGCAGGTTTAATAAACGCACAGGATATTGGGGCAAATATATTGTGGATTATTTCACAAGTCTACGTTATTAAGTTATATATTCCAAACTGTAGTCTATTGTACGGTGCATTTGAAAAGTATTCAGACCCCTTGACTTTTTCCACATTTTGTTACCTTGTTCTAAAATAGATTTTTTTTAATTACCCTCATCACCCTATGCACAATACCCCTATAATGACATCACAATACCCCTATAATGACATCACAATACCCCTATAATGACATCACAATACCCCATAATGACATCACAATACCCCATAATGACATCACAATACCCCTATAATGACATCACAATACCCCATAATGACAAAGCAAAAACCGTTTTTTAGAAATGTTTGCAAATGTATTAAAAATAAAAAACAGAAATACCTTGTTTACATAAGTATTCAGACCCTTTGCTATGAGACTCTAAATTGAGCTCAGGTGCATCCTGTTTCCATTGATCATCCTTGAGATGTTTCAGCAACTTGATTGGAGTCCACCTGTTGTAAATTCTATTGATTGGACATGATTTGGAAAGGCACACACCTGTCTATATAAGGTCTCACAGTTGACATCGCATGTCAGAGCAAAAACCAAGCCATGAAGTTGAAGAAATTGTCGTTTGAGCGCCGAGACAGGATTGAGTCGAAGTACAGATCTGGGGAAGGGTACCAAAAAATTTCTGTAGCATCGAAGGTCCCCAAGAACATCATTCTTAAATGGAAGAAGTTTGGATCCACCAAGACTCTTCCGAGAGCTGGCTGCCCGGACAAACTGAGCAATCAGGGGAGAAGGTCATTGGTCAGGGAGGTGACCAAGAACCTGATGGTCACTCTGACAGAGTTCCAGAGTTCCTCTGTGGAGATGGGAGAACCTTCCAGAAGGACAACCATCTCTGCAGCACTCCACCAATCAGGCCTTTATGGTAGAGTGGCCAGAAGGAAGCCAATCCTCAGTAAAAGGTACATGACAGTCCTCTTGGAGTTTGCCAAAAGGCACCCAAAGACTCTTAGACCATGAGAAACAAGATTCTCTGGTCTGATGAAACCAAGGTTGAACTCTTTGGCCTGAATGCCAAGCGTCACATTTGGAGGAAACCTGGCACCATCCCTACAGTGAATCATGGTGGTGGCAGCATCATGCAGAGGGGATGTTTTGTCAGCGGCAGGGACTAGGAGACTAGTCAGGATCGAGGCAAAGATGAACGGAGCAAAGTACAGAGATCCTTGATGAAAACCTGCTCCAGAGCCCTCAGGACCTCAGACTGGGGCGAAGGTTCACCTTCCAACAGGACAACAACCCAAAGCACACAGCCAAGACAACGCAGGAGCGGCTTCGGGACAAGTCTCAATGTCCTTGAGTTGCCCAGCCAGAGCCCTGACAATTTAATCAATTTTAGAATAAGGCTGTAAGGTAACAGAATTTGGGAAAAATTCAAGGGGTCTGAATACTTCCCGAACGCACTGTTTGTTATTAATGAGATGACTCACCTACGACTAGACTTAGCGCATATCCAAAAGGCGCTTGTGCCCAAGCCAAGCCGTACCCAGGAAGATAGACGTACTCCGCCGTTCCGTTTATGTATCCGCCACCAACCCAGGTCGCTGCAATGACAACAACTACAGTAATTCACAGAGTCATGATTACCTGATGCGTGTAAATCCAAAGGACAAGGTTATAACATTCCGCGCATAAGAATTATGGATGCTTGGACCGATCACGGAATAATGTATTTAAAAAATATGTAAACTAAAGCTGTTCAATGTTGCAATTCAACATGTTAGTTAGTGTCTTTAGTTAAAAGCCTTTCCCCTAACCAACGAGCATGAGTTATCAAATTGAAGTAGCCTTTTACAACCGGTTTTTATATTAATCAAGTAAAACATTTTTAAAAGGGTATAGTCCTACAACATTCTGTTAGTAAACTTTCAGAATCACCTTTATTTAGAAATCAACTTACAAATAGAACACAATGAAACTCACCGGTCATGGTAAAACCACCAACAAATAAACCAATGTCCCTTCCACCAACCATGATGGTTTCACTGCGGTCTGTGCCCTCCGCCTCCCCGGCGTGTTTGTTCTTCCACGCTGCCCAGATCCCCACCGCAAGGATCAGAACGTAGAAGAGGGCGATCGCCGCCAGTCCCTCCACGTGGATACCGGTCATCTTGTCTTGTTTTAGCTCGAGTTGAGCCGCGTGTCTTCGCTAGAAACCGGGTGGCATTGAGACCTGCGTGGATGGGGTGCGGGGAGAAAGTGACCATTGAATTGAGTGGCAGTGAAGGGATGAATGAATAGACTAAAAGACCAATTAAAGACAAAACATTATACTTGTAATTACATTTTCGTTAGATTTATTATGTTACTATTGTTACTATTTTATAACATCAGAAATAAGACAACAGTCTTCATTTTTTTAAATCCCCGACTAGTTTCCACAGTCTCTATGAATGTGCGTAAAAAAGCCCATTACGCACAACCGTCAGACAGTCCGTGGAGCTGTTGAGGCGTTAAACTGACGTCTTCTTCTGATGGGAGAGTTGCAAACATCTGACGTGAGTATTTAAAATATCAAATGTGTCCTTTTTAAACACAACCCTCCTCAAATCAGACAATGATGATATAGACTGTATCTGGAGCAATGGTAAAACACATGTATAATGATATAGATTTACTTTACAATGATGTAGAGATTCCTTTACGTGGTCTAACATGTCTTCAGCAACAACATCATGAGAAAATAGACAAGTTACCTGAAATGTCTCTTTTACCACTTGAGGTGAAAGCCGCTTCTCAACGAACGGATGTACAGATAGACACTGGCCAGTGTGTTATCCTCCGGTACCCTGCTTGAAAACTAAGTAATGATCGACTAAGAGCTACGTGCTGAGATCGTCCCTCCCGGTGACTTTTATAAGAGACCCAGGTGGCGTCAGACGTCCGGTGTTCACGTGCGTCAGAGAGAGAAAAGTGAACATCTTTTTGATGAGAATAATGAGCACGAGAAACGTCACTGGGTTTTTCCTACCGCTGCTAGTGGTGTACGCAAGTGTATGAGAGAGAGGAAGAGAGAGAGACCACTGTGACTGACCCAAAATTAAGGAAATCTTTGACTATATACAGACTCAGTGAGCATAGCCTTGCTATTGAGAAAGGCCGCCGTAGGGAGAGCTGGCTACGTGCACACTGTCCACAAAATGAGGTGGAAACTGAGCTGCTCTTCCTAACCTCCTGCCCAATGTATGACCATATTAGAGACACATATTTCTCTCAGGTTACACAGATCCACAAAGCATTCGAAAACAAATCAAATTTTGATAAACTCCCATATCTACTGGGTGAATGGTCGCTGTCCATGGTGCTGAACAATTATCGCTGTTGCAATTTTTTAAATTTAACTTGACAAATCAGGTAAGGAAAAAATAGATTATTTACAATTACGGCCTAGGAACATGTGGTTAACTGGTCTAGGGACAGGTGGTTAACTGCTTTGTTCAAGGGCAGAACGACAGATGTTGACCTTGTCAGCTCAGGGATTCGATCCAGCAACCTTTCGGTTACTGTCCCAACACTTTAACCACTAGACTACCTGCCTCCTCTACACTCTAACCACTAGGTTACCTGCCTCCTCTACACTCTAACCACTAGGTTACCTGCCACCTCTACACTCTAACCACTAGGTTACCTGCCACCTCTACACTCTAACCACTCAGCTACCTGCCTCCTCTACACTCTAACCACAAGGCTCTAACCACTAGGCTACCCTGCCTCCTCTACACTCTAACCACTAGGTTACCTGCCACCTCTACACTCTAACCACTAGGTTACCTGCCACCTCTACACTCTAACCTCCAATTGATAAAAATTCTAACTGAAAGTGTCAAGTTGTTTATCTCCAAACAGACAGTTCTGGTCTAACAGTAACTTCTTGCACAGAGTTCAAACCCTAATTGATAGATTCGGATTGATATGATCCCCAATTAGAGACAACGAATACCACTTTAATATGATCCCCAATTAGAGACAACGAATACCACTTTAATATGATCCCCAATTAGAGACAACGAATACCACTTTAATATGATCCCCAATTAGAGACAACGAATACCACTTTAATATGATCCCCAATTAGAGACAACGAATACCACTTTAATATGATCCCCAATTAGAGACAACGAATACCACTTTAATATGATCCCCAATTAGAGACAACGAATACCACTTTAATATGATCCCCAATTAGAGACAACGAATACCACTTTAATATGATCCCCAATTAGAGACAACGAATACCACTTTAATATGATCCCCAATTAGAGACAACGAATACCACTTTAATATGATCCCCAATTAGAGACAACGAATACCACTTTAATATGATCCCCAATTAGAGACAACGAATACCACTTTAATATGATAGAACACAACATAGAAATTATAAACTAGAATACCCCCTAGTCACGCCCTGACCTACTACACCATAGAGAAACAAGGGCGTGACAATATTGTACATTTCCAAAGTAAGCTTTGGCAAAATGTACATTGTTATGTCATGCCAATAAAGCAATTTGAATTGAGAGAGAGAGGTGAGAGAGAGAGAGAGAGAGAGAGAGAGAGAGAGAGAGACCGAGAGAGACAGAGAGAGAGAGAGAGAGAGAGAGAGAGAGAGAGAGAGAGGGAGGGAGAGAGAGAGAGAGAGAGAGAGAGAGAGAGAGAGAGAGAGAGAGAGAGAGAGAGAGAGAGAGAGAGAGAGAGAGAGAGAGAGAGAGAGAGAGAAAGGGGAGAGGAGAGAGAGAGAGGTAAACGAGAGAGAGAGAGAGAGGTAAGAGAGAGAGAGAGGGAGAGAGAGAGAGAGAGAGAGAGAGAGAGAGAGAGGGAGAGAGAGAGAAAGAGAGAGAGAGAGAGAGGTAAACGAGAGAGAGAGAGAGAGAGAGAGAGAGAGAGAGAGAGAGAGAGAGAAAGGGAGAGAGAGAGAGGTGAGAGAGAGAGAGAGAGAGAGAGGTAAGAGAGAGAGAGAGGTAAGAGAGAGAGAGAGACGTAAGAGAGAGAATGCCCACAAAATGAGGTGGAAACTGAGCTGCATTTCCTAACCTCCTGCCCAATGTATGACCATATTAGAGAGACATATTTCCCTCAGATTACACAGATCCACAAAGAATTCGAAAACAAATCCAATTTTGATAAACTCCCATATCTACTGGGTGAAATTCCACACTGTGCCATCACAGCAGCAAGATTTGTGACCTGTTGCCACGAGAAAAGGGCAACCAGTGAAGAACACACACCATTGTAAATACAACCCATATTTATGCTTATTTATTTTATCTTGTGTCCTTTAACCAGGCATGCTGTCCGGTCCTCTGGCAGTCTGCAAAATTGTAATTATTCGCCTACCTCCTCATGCCTTTTGCACACAATGTATATAGACTCCCCCTTTTTTTTCTACTGTGTTATTGACTTGTTAATTGTTTACTCCACGTGTAACTCTGTGTTGTCTGTTCACACATATATATATATATATATATATATATATAATATGACATTTGTAATGTCTTTATTGTTTTGAAACTTCTGTATGTGTGATGTTTACTGTTAATTTTTATTGTTTATTTCACTTTATATATTATCTACCTCACTTGCTTTGGCAATGTTAACACATGTTTCCCATGCCAATAAAGCCCCTTGAATTGAATTGATTGAAAGAGAGAGAGAGAGCGAGAGAGAGAGAGAGAGAGAGAGAGAGAGAGAGAGAGAGAGAGAGAGAGAGAGAGAGAGAGAGAGAGAGGAGAGACAGAGAGAAGAGGACAGGGGACTAGGAGTGGTTGTTAGAGAGTTAATGCATTTCCTTACTGAGGAGCCGTTGTTAGGGAACTACTTCCTCCAGTCAGTCTGCCTTGGAGACACAGAACCAGGCCAGCTGTGGAATATCTCATTAGAATCCTGTTCAATATACCAGCCAGAGGTATTCTCTCTTCCACATCCTCTTTCTCTCTCCCCATCCGCTCTCTCTGTCTCTCTCTCCCCATCCTCTCTCTCTGTCTCTCCCCATCCTCTCTCTCTGTCTCTCTCTCCCCATCCTCTCGCTCTGTCTCTCCCCATCCTCTCTCTCTGTCTCTCTCTCTCCCCATCCTCTCTCTCTGTCTCTCCCCATCCTCTCTCTGTCTCTCTCTCTCCCCATCCTCTCTCTGTCTCTCTCTCTCCCCATCCTCTCTCTCTGTCTCTCCCTATCCTCTCTCTCTGTCTCTCTCTCTCTCTCTCTCTCTCCCCATCCTCTGTCTCTCCCCATCCCCACTCTCTCTCTCTCTCTCTCTCTCTCTCTCTCTCTCTCTCTCTGTGTGTGTGTGTTGTGTACTTCTCTCTAGATGCTTCTTCACGGCTGGCTGAGACAGAGCCTGGACTAGAACCCAGCATCTCTAGTGACACAGCTAGCACCGTGATGCCACTCAGGAGGTGGGCGGTTCTGAAGGCACGGTTCTATGGGCACGGTTCTATGGGCAAAGTTCTATGCAGTGTATCATGGAATGGCTGTTGTCCCCTGACAGATCGGTCCTGTTGGCCCAAAGCCGGAGCCTGTCCCTCGGATCGGACTCAAATTAAATCATATGTCAGGTGCTAGACGTCAGCTTCTGATTGGCTCACGCTGGGTCAACAGCACGGCCTGGTGGTATACCTCTGTGTGAGAGAGAGAGAGAGACAGAGAGAGAGAGAGAGAGAGAGAGAGAGAATAAAAAAATTAAGAGGAGAAAAGGATTTCATCATTGCTTTAAACAACTCAAGTGCTTTTCCTATTTTTCCCTTGAGGGATACAGAGAGAAAACATGTCCTGAGACGTGACCATAACTGTCCCCTGTGGTTTAGTTTATGAGATAAAGGCCATGATCACTAGAGACAGGAGGAGTCTGAGAATGAACACAAGAAGAGGGGTTGAAGTCTATGGTGACAGTGGCTCCACTACTCCCTTCCCTATACCTGTCTATGGTGACAGTGTGTGTGTGTGTGTGTGTGTGTGTGTGTGTTGTGATAGAGTGGGGGTAGTGGCAGAGCATTAACCCTCATAACCTCCTCTCCCTTCACTCTACCTGTCTATGCTGACAGTGTGTGTGTGTGTGTGTGTGTGTGTTGTGATAGAGTGGGGGTAGAGGCAGAGCATTAACCCTCCTAACCTCCTCTCCCTTCCCTATACCTGTCTATGCTGACAGTGTGTGTGTGTGTGTGGTGTGTGTGTGTGTGTGTGTGTGTGTGTGTGTGTGTGTGTGTGTGTGTGTGTGTGTGTGTGTGTGTGTGAGTAGTGTGTGTGTGTGTGTGTGTGTGTGTGTGTGTGTGTGTGTGTGTGTGTGTGTGTGTGTGTGTGTGTGTGTGTGTGTGTGTGTGTGTGTGTGTGTGTGTGTTGTGATAGAGTGGGGGTAGAGGCAGAGCATTAACCCTCCTAACCTCCTCTCCCTTCCTGACAGGCCCTGCAAGATCCCACGACAGAAGTTGGGGGAAAAAGGGCTGCCTAAGTATCATTCCCAATCAGAGACAAGGATAGGCAGCTGCCCAATCAGAGACAAGGATAGGAAGCTGCCTCTGATTGGGAACCATAACCGGCCAACAAAGAAATAGAAAAACTAGAATGCCCACCCAAATCCCACCTGACCTAACCAAAGAGAGAAATAAAAAGGCTCTCTAAGGTCAGGGCGTGACAATTATATTGTCCTCATAATTAGCAGAGTAGAAGGAGATCCATTATATTGTCCTCCTAGTCAGCAGAGTAGAAGGAGATCCATTATATTGTCCTCTTAATTAGCAGAGTAGAGGGAGATCCATTATATTGTCCTCTTAATTAGCAGAGTAGAGGGAGATCCATTATATTGTCCTCTTAATTAGCAGAATAGAAGGAGATCCATTATATTGTCCTCTTAATTAGCAGAGTAGAAGGAGATCCATTATATTGTCCTCTTAATTAGCAGAGTAGAAGGAGATCCATTATATTGCCCTCTTAATCTGCAGAGTAGAAGGAGAGAGACAAATGTATCGTTCAACCCAAATAGCACCCTATTCCCTATGGGCCTGTGTCCAAGGCAGTGCTCAACATAGGGAATAGGGTGCTATTTGGGCCGTCGTCATACATGGTGTTCATCCTCCTGGTGCCCAATTATCCTCCTGTATCCCTCTATGTGCCTCTGTGACCTTCTGCTAATGGAGCTAGAGGCATGGGATCAATATCACCCATCTCTCTCTCTCTCTCTCTCAGACTGTGCAATTCTAGCTTAATGTGATGAAATACGCTACAGTACCAAAAGTATGTGGACACCTACTCGTCAAACATCTCATTCCAAGATCATGGGCATTAATATGTAGTTGGTCCCCCCTTTGATGCTATAACAGCCTCTACTCTTCTGGGAAGTCATTAATATGGAGTTGGACCCCCCCTTGCTGCTATAACAGCCTCCACTCTTCTGGGAAGTCATTAAAATGGAGTTGGACCCCCCTTTGCTGCTATAACAGCCTCCACTCTTCTGGGAAGTCATTAATATGGAGTTGGACCCCCCCTTGCTGCTATAACAGCCTCCACTCTTCAGGGAAGTCATTAATATGGAGTTGGACCCCCTTTGCTGCTATAACAGCCTCCACTCTTCTGGGAAGTCATTAATATGGAGTTGGTCCCCCCTTTGCTGCTATAACAGCCTCCACTCTTCTGGGAAGTCATTAATATGGAGTTGGACCCCCCTTTGCTGCTATACCAGCCTCCACTCTTCTGGGAAGGCATTAATATGGAGTTGGTCCCCCCTTTGCTGCTATAACAGCCTCCACTCTTCAGGGAAGTCATTAATATGGAGTTGGACCCCCCTTTGCTGCTATAACAGCCTCCACTCTTCTGGGAAGGCATTAATATGGAGTTGGACCCCCCTTTGCTGCTATAACAGGCTCCACTCTTCTGGGAAGTCATTAATATGGAGTTGGTCCCCTCCTTTGCTGCTATAACAGCCCCACTCTTCTGGGAAGGCTTTCCACTAGATGCTGGAACATTGCTGCTATAACAGCCTCCACTCTTCTGGGAAGGCTTTCCACTAGATGTTGGAACGTTGCTGAGGGGACTTGCTTACATTCAGCCACAAGAACATTAGTGAGGTCGGCCACTGATGTTGGGCGATAAGTCCTGGCTCTCAGTCGGCGTTCCAATTCATCCCAAAAGTGTTCGATGGGTTGAGATCAGGGCTCTGTGCAGGCCAGTCAAGTTCTTCCACACCGAGCTTGACAAACCATTTCTGTATGGACATCGCTTTTGACCACAGGGGCGTTGTCATCCTGAAAATGGGAAGGGCATTATGGGGTATTGTGGGTAGATTGCTGAGGATGTGTTTGGTATTGAATCCGTTTCAGAATCAGACTGTAACGTAACAGAATGTGGGGAAAGCCAAGGGGTCTGAATCCTTTCCGAAGGCCCTGTATGTGATGAAATGATTTGAGAATGGGTCTAACCAAGAATGTCTAATCTAGAACAGATACTGATGGACAGAGATATGGAGGTTCTCTGTAAATAAAAATACCTTTATTCATTCTATTATAGTCTTTGCTTTCTATTCTATGCTATTCTATGCTATTCTGGTCTATTCTATTCTGTTCTGTTCTTGTTGTGTTCTATACTGTCCGATTTTATTCTGCTCTAATCTGTTCTGTTCTATACTGTTCTATTCTATTGTATTCTATTCTGTTGTATTCTATTCTGTTGTATTCTATTATGTTGTATTCTATTCTGTTGTATTCTATTCTATTCTGTTGTATTCTATTCTGTTGTATTCTATTATGTTGTATTCTATTCTGTTGTATTCTATTCTGTTGTATTCTATTCTGTTGTATTCTATTCTATTCTGTTGTATTCTATTCTATTCTGTTGTATTCTATTCTATTCTGTTGTATTGTATTCTATTGTATTTTATTCTGTTGTATTCTATTATGTTGTATTCTATTCTGTTGTATTCTATTCTGTTGTATTCTATTCTGTTGTATTCTATTCTGTTGTATTCTATTCTGTTGTATTCTATTCTATTCGGTTGTATTCTATTATATTCTGTTGTATTCTATTCTATTCTGTTGTATTCTATTATATTCTGTTGTATTCTATTCTATTATGTTGTATTCTATTCTGTTGTATTCTATTCTGTTGTATTCTATTCTATTCTGTTGTATTGTATTGAATTCTGTTCTATTCTATTCTGTTGTATTCTATTCTGTTGTATTCTATTCTGTTGTATTCTATTCTATTGTATTCTATTCTGTTGTATTCTATTATGTTGTATTCTATTCTGTTGTATTCTATTCTATTGTATTCTATTCTGTTGTATTCTATTATGTTGTATTCTATTATGTTGTATTCTATTCTGTTGTATTCTGTTCTATTCTGTTGTATTCTATTATATTCTGTTGTATTCTATTATGTTGTATTCTATTCTGTTGTATTCTATTCTGTTGTATTCTATTCTATTCTGTTGTATTCTATTCTGTTGTATTCTATTCTATTCTGTTGTATTCTATTCTATTATATTCTGTTGTATTGTATTGTATTCTGTTCTATTCTATTCTGTTGTATTGTATTCTATTGTATTCTATTCTGTTGTATTCTATTCTGTTGTATTCTATTCTGTTGTATTCTATTCTATTCTGTTGTATTCTATTCTGTTGTATTCTATTCTATTCTGTTGTATTCTATTCTATTATATTCTGTTGTATTGTATTGTATTCTGTTCTATTCTATTCTGTTGTATTGTATTCTATTGTATTCTATTCTGTTGTATTCTATTCTGTTGTATTCTATTCTGTTGTATTCTATTCTGTTGTATTCTATTCTATTGTATTCTATTCTGTTGTATTCTATTATGTTGTATTCTATTATGTTGTATTCTATTCTGTTGTATTCTATTCTATTCTGTTGTATTCTATTATATTCTGTTGTATTCTATTCTATTCTGTTGTATTCTATTCTATTCTGTTGTATTCTATTATATTCTGTTGTATTCTATTCTATTCTGTTGTATTGTATTCTATTGTATTTTATTCTGTTGTATTCTATTCTGTTGTATTCTATTCTGTTGTATTCTATTCTGTTGTATTCTATTCTGTTGTATTCTATTCTATTCTGTTGTATTCTATTCTATTCTGATGTATTCTATTCTATTCTGTTGTATTGTATTCTATTGTATTTTATTCTGTTGTATTCTATTATGTTGTATTCTATTCTGTTGTATTCTATTCTGTTGTATTCTATTCTGTTGTATTCTATTCTGTTGTATTCTATTCTGTTGTATTCTATTCTGTTGTATTCTATTCTATTCGGTTGTATTCTATTATATTCTGTTGTATTCTATTCTATTCTGTTGTATTCTATTATATTCTGTTGTATTCTATTCTATTATGTTGTATTCTATTCTGTTGTATTCTATTCTGTTGTATTCTATTCTATTCTGTTGTATTCTATTGAATTCTGTTCTATTCTATTCTGTTGTATTCTATTCTGTTGTATTCTATTCTGTTGTATTCTATTCTATTGTATTCTATTCTGTTGTATTCTATTCTGTTGTATTCTATTCTGTTGTATTCTATTCTATTGTATTCTATTCTGTTGTATTCTATTATGTTGTATTCTATTATGTTGTATTCTATTCTGTTGTATTCTATTCTATTCTGTTGTATTCTATTATATTCTGTTGTATTCTATTATGTTGTATTCTATTCTGTTGTATTCTATTCTGTTGTATTCTATTCTATTCTGTTGTATTCTATTCTATTCTGTTGTATTCTATTCTATTATATTCTGTTGTATTGTATTGTATTCTGTTCTATTCTATTCTGTTGTATTGTATTCTATTGTATTCTATTCTGTTGTATTCTATTCTATTCTGTTGTATTCTATTCTATTATATTCTGTTGTATTGTATTGTATTCTGTTCTATTCTATTCTGTTGTATTGTATTGTATTGTATTCTATTCTGTTGTATTCTATTCTGTTGTATTCTATTCTGTTGTATTCTATTCTATTCTATTGTATTCTATTCTGTTGTATTCTATTCTATTCTGTTGTATTCTATTCTATTATATTCTGTTGTATTGTATTGTATTCTGTTCTATTCTATTCTGTTGTATTGTATTCTATTGTATTCTATTCTGTTGTATTCTATTCTGTTGTATTCTATTCTGTTGTATTCTATTCTATTCTGTTGTATTCTATTCTATTATATTCTGTTGTATTGTATTGTATTCTGTTCTATTCTATTCTGTTGTATTGTATTCTATTGTATTCTATTCTGTTGTATTCTATTCTGTTGTATTCTATTCTGTTGTATTCTATTCTATTCTATTGTATTCTATTCTGTTGTATTCTATTCTATTCTGTTGTATTCTATTCTATTATATTCTGTTGTATTGTATTGTATTCTGTTCTATTCTATTCTGTTGTATTGTATTCTATTGTATTCTATTCTGTTGTATTCTATTCTGTTGTATTCTATTCTGTTGTATTCTATTCTGTTGTATTCTATTCTATTGTATTCTATTATGTTGTATTCTATTCTGTTGTATTCTATTCTATTCTGTTGTATTCTATTCTATTCTGTTGTATTCTATTATATTCTGTTGTATTCTATTCTATTCTGTTGTATTCTTTTCTGTTGTATTCTATTCTATTCTGTTGTATTCTATTCTATTCTGTTGTATTGTATTGTATTCTGTTCTATTCTATTATGTTGTATTCCATTCTGTTGTATTCTATTCTGTTGTATTCTATTCTATTCTGTTGTATTCTATTCTATTCTGTTGTATTCTATTCTGTTGTATTCTATTATGTTGTATTCTATTATGTTGTATTCTATTATGTTGTATTCTATTCTGTTGTATTCTATTCTGTTGTATTCTATTCTATTATGTTTTATTCTATTCTGTTGTATTCTATTCTATTCTATTCTGTTGTATTCTATTCTGTTGTATTCTATTCTATTCTGTTGTATTCTATTCTATTCTATTCTGTTGTATTCTATTCTATTCTATTCTGTTGTATTCTATTCTATTCTGTTGTATTCTTTTCTGTTGTATTCTATTCTATTCTGTTGTATTCTATTCTATTCTGTTGTATTCTTTTCTGTTGTATTCTATTCTATTCTGTTGTATTCTATTCTATTCTGTTGTATTCTATTATATTCTGTTGTATTCTATATGTTGTATTCCATTCTGTTGTATTCTATTCTGTTGTATTCTATTCTATTCTGTTGTATTCTATTCTATTCTGTTGTATTCTATTCTATTCTGTTGTATTCTATTATATTCTGTTGTATTCTATTCTATTCTGTTGTATTCTATTCTATTATATTCTGTTGTATTGTATTGTATTCTGTTCTATTCTATTCTGTTGTATTGTATTCTATTGTATTCTATTCTGTTCTATTCTATTCTATTCTATTCTATTCTGTTGTATTCTATTCTATTCTGTTGTATTCTATTATGTTGTATTCTATTATGTTGTATTCTATTATGTTGTATTCTATTATGTTGTATTCTATTATGTTGTATTCTATTCTGTTGTATTCTATTATGTTGTATTCTATTATGTTGTATTCTATTATGTTGTATTCTATTATGTTGTATTCTATTATGTTGTATTCTATTCTGTTGTATTCTATTCTATTATGTTGTATTCTATTCTATTCTGTTGTATTCTATTCTATTCTGTTTTATTCATTCTATTCTATTCTATTCTTATTTCTATTCTGTTGTATTCTATTCTATTCTCTGTTGTATTCTATTCTATTCTGTTGTATTCTATTCTATTCTGTTGTATTCTATTCTATTCTATTCTGTTGTATTCTATTCTATTCTATTCTGTTGTATTCTATTCTATTCTGTTGTGTTCTTTTCTGTTGTATTCTATTCTATTCTGTTGTATTCTATTCTATTCTGTTGTATTGTATTGTATTCTGTACTATTCTATTCTATTCTATTCTATTCTGTTGTATTCTATTCTATTCTGTTGTATTCTATTCTATTCTGTTGTATTCTATTCTGTTGTATTCTATTATGTTGTATTCTATTCTATTATGTTGTATTCTATTCTGTTGTATTCTATTTTATTCTATTCTGTTGTATTCTATTCTGTTGTATTCTATTCTATTCTGTTGTATTCTATTCTATTCTATTCTGTTGTATTCTATTCTATTCTGTTGTATTCTATTCTATTCTGTTGTATTCTATTCTATTCTATTCTATTCTGTTGTATTCTATTCTATTCTGTTGTATTCTATTCTATTATATTCTGTTGTATTCTATTCTATTCTGTTCTATTCTGTTGTATTCTATTCTATTCTGTTGTATTCTTTTCTGTTGTATTCTATTCTATTCTGTTGTATTCTATTCTATTCTGTTGTATTCTATTATATTCTGTTGTATTCTATTATGTTGTATTCCATTCTGTTGTATTCTATTCAGTTGTATTCTATTCTATTCTGTTGTATTCTATTCTGTTGTATTCTATTATGTTGTATTCTATTATGTTGTATTCTATTCTGTTGTATTCTATTCTGTTGTATTCTATTATGTTGTATTCTATTATGTTGTATTCTATTATGTTGTATTCTATTCTGTTGTATTCTATTCTATTCTATTCTGTTGTATTCTATTCTGTTGTATTCTATTCTATTCTGTTGTATTCTATTCTATTCTGTTTTATTCTATTCTATTCTATTCTATTCTGTTGTATTCTATTCTATTCTGTTGTATTCTATTATGTTGTATTCTATTCTATTCTGTTGTATTGTATTGTATTCTGTTCTATTCTATTCTATTCTGTTGTATTCTGTTGTATTCTATTCTATTCTGTTGTATTCTGTTGTATTCTATTCTATTCTATTCTGTTGTATTCTATTCTATTCTGTTGTATTCTATTATGTTGTATTCTATTCTGTTGTATTCTATTCTGTTGTATTCTATTCTGTTGTATTCTATTATGTTGTATTCTATTCTGTTGTATTCTATTATGTTGTATTCTATTCTGTTGTATTCTATTCTATTATGTTGTATTCTATTCTGTTGTATTCTATTCTATTCTATTCTGTTGTATTCTATTCTGTTGTATTCTATTCTATTCTGTTGTATTCTATTCTATTCTGTTTTATTCTATTCTATTCTATTCTATTCTGTTGTATTCTATTCTATTCTGTTGTATTCTATTCTGTTGTATTCTATTCTATTCTGTTGTATTGTATTGTATTCTGTTCTATTCTATTCTATTCTGTTGTATTCTATTCTATTCTGTTGTATTCTATTCTATTCTGTTGTATTCTATTCTGTTGTATTCTATTATGTTGTATTCTATTATGTTGTATTCTATTCTGTTGTATTCTATTCTATTGTATTCTATTATGTTGTATTCTATTATGTTGTATTCTATTATGTTGTATTCTATTCTGTTGTATTCTATTATATTCTGTTGTATTCTATTATATTCTGTTGTATTCTATTATGTTGTATTCTATTCTGTTGTATTCTATTATGTTGTATTCTATTATGTTGTATTCTATTATATTCTGTTGTATTCTATTCTGTTGTATTCTATTATGTTGTATTCTATTATGTTGTATTCTATTATGTTGTATTCTATTCTGTTGTATTCTATTCTATTCTGTTGTATTCTATTCTGTTGTATTCTATTATGTTGTATTCTATTATGTTGTATTCTATTATGTTGTATTCTATTCTGTTGTATTCTATTCTGTTGTATTCTATTCTATTATGTTGTATTCTATTCTGTTGTATTCTATTTCTATTCTATTCTGTTGTATTCTATTCTGTTGTATTCTATTCTATTCTGTTGTATTCTATTCTATTCTGTTTTATTCTATTCTATTCTATTCTATTCTATTCTGTTGTATTCTATTCTATTCTGTTGTATTCTATTCTATTCTATTCTGTTGTATTCTATTCTATTCTGTTCTATTCTGTTGTATTCTATTCTATTCTGTTGTATTCTTTTCTGTTGTATTCTATTCTATTCTGTTGTATTCTATTCTATTCGTTGTATTCTATTCTATTCTATTCTATTCTGTTGTATTCTATTCTATTCTGTTGTATTCTATTCTATTCTATTCTGTTGTATTCTATTCTATTCTATTCTATTCTGTTGTATTCTGTTGTATTCTATTCTATTCTGTTGTATTCTATTCTGTTGTATTCTATTATGTTGTATTCTATTATGTTTGTATTCTATTCTGTTGTATTCTATTCTTTTGTTTAGTATTCTATTATGTTGTATTCTATTATGTTGTATTCTATTCTGTTGTATTCTATTCTATTCTGTTGTATTCTATTCTGTTGTATTCTATTCTGTTGTATTATATTATGTTGTATTCTATTATGTTGTATTCTATTCTGTTGTATTCTATTCTGTTGTATTCTATTCTGTTGTATCTATTCTGTTGTATTCTATTCTATTCTATTCTGTTGTATTCTATTCTGTTGTAATTATATTCTATTCTGTTGTATTCTATTCTATTCTGTTTTATTCTATTCTATTCTATTCTATTCTGTTGTATTCTATTCTATTCTGTTGTATTCTATTCTGTTGTATTCTATTCTATTCTGTTGTATTGTATTGTATTCTGTTCTATTCTATTCTATTCTATTCTATTCTGTTGTATTCTATTCTATTCTGTTGTATTCTATTCTGTTGTATTCTATTATGTTGTATTCTATTATGTTGTATTCTATTCTGTTGTATTCTATTCTGTTGTATTCTATTATGTTGTTTCTATTATGTTGTATTCTATTATGTTGTATTCTATTCTGTTGTATTCTATTCTATTCTGTTGTATTCTATTCTGTTGTATTCTATTCTGTTGTATTCTATTATGTTGTATTCTATTATGTTGTATTCTATTCTGTTGTATTCTATTCTGTTGTATTCTATTCTATTATGTTGTATTCTATTCTGTTGTATTCTATTCTATTCTATTCTGTTGTATTCTATTCTGTTGTATTCTATTCTATTCTGTTGTATTCTATTCTATTCTGTTTTATTCTATTCTATTCTATTCTATTCTGTTGTATTCTATTCTATTCTGTTGTATTCTATTCTGTTGTATTCTATTCTATTCTGTTGTATTGTATTGTATTCTGTTCTATTCTATTCTATTCTATTCTATTCTGTTGTATTCTATTCTATTCTGTTGTATTCTATTCTATTCTGTTGTATTCTATTCTGTTGTATTCTATTATGTTGTATTCTATTATGTTGTATTCTATTCTGTTGTATTCTATTCTGTTGTATTCTATTATGTTGTATTCTATTATGTTGTATTCTATTATGTTGTATTCTATTCTGTTGTATTGTATTCTATTCTGTTGTATTGTATTCTGTTGTATTCTATTATGTTGTATTCTATTATGTTGTATTCTATTCTGTTGTATTCTATTCTATTATGTTGTATTCTATTCTGTTGAATTCTATTCTATTCTATTCTGTTGTATTCTATTCTGTTGTATTCTATTCTATTCTGTTGTATTCTATTCTATTCTGTTTTATTCTATTCTATTCTATTCTATTCTGTTGTATTCTATTCTATTCTGTTGTATTCTATTCTATTCTATTCTGTTGTATTCTATTCTATTCTGTTCTATTCTGTTGTATTCTATTCTATTCTGTTGTATTCTTTTCTGTTGTATTCTATTCTATTCTGTTGTATTCTATTCTATTCTGTTGTATTCTATTCTATTCTATTCTATTCTGTTGTATTCTATTCTATTCTGTTGTATTCTATTCTATTCTATTCTGTTGTATTCTATTCTATTCTATTCTATTCTATTCTGTTGTATTCTGTTGTATTCTATTCTATTCTGTTGTATTCTTTTCTGTTGTATTCTATTCTATTCTGTTGTATTCTATTCTATTCTGTTGTATTCTATTATATTCTGTTGTATTCTATTATGTTGTATTCCATTCTGTTGTATTCTATTCTGTTGTATTCTATTCTATTCTGTTGTATTCTATTCTATTCTGTTGTATTCTATTCTATTCTGTTGTATTCTATTATATTCTGTTGTATTCTATTCTATTCTGTTGTATTCTATTCTATTATATTCTGTTGTATTGTATTGTATTCTGTTCTATTCTATTCTGTTGTATTGTATTCTATTGTATTCTATTCTGTTGTATTCTATTCTGTTGTATTCTATTCTGTTGTATTCTATTCTATTGTATTCTATTCTGTTGTATTCTATTATGTTGTATTCTATTCTGTTGTATTCTATTCTTCTGTTGTATTCTATTCTATTCTGTTGTATTCTATTATATTCTGTTGTATTCTATTCTATTCTGTTGTATTCTATTCTATTCTATTCTGTTGTATTGTATTGTATTCTGTTCTATTCTATTCTGTTGTATTGTATTCTATTGTATTCTATTCTGTTGTATTCTATTCTGTTGTATTCTATTCTGTTGTATTCTATTCTGTTGTATTCTATTCTATTGTATTCTATTCTGTTGTATTCTATTATGTTGTATTCTATTATGTTGTATTCTATTCTGTTGTATTCTATTATGTTGTATTCTATTATATTCTGTTGTATTCTATTATATTCTGTTGTATTCTATTATATTCTGTTGTATTCTATTCTATTCTGTTGTATTCTATTCTATTCTGTTGTATTCTATTCTATTCTGTTGTATTCTATTATATTCTGTTGTATTGTATTGTATTCTGTTCTATTCTATTCTGTTGTATTGTATTCTATTGTATTCTATTCTGTTGTATTCTATTCTGTTGTATTCTATTCTATTCTGTTGTATTCTATTCTATTCTGTTGTATTCTATTCTATTCTGTTGTATTGTATTGTATTCTGTTCTGTTCTATTCTATTCTATTCTATTCTGTTGTATTCTATTCTATTCTATTCTATTCTATTCTGTCGTATTCTATTCTGTTGTATTCTATTATGTTGTATTCTATTATGTTGTATTCTATTCTGTTGTATTCTATTCTGTTGTATTCTATTATGTTGTATTCTATTATGTTGTATTCTATTATGTTGTATTCTATTCTGTTGTATTGTATTCTATTCTGTTGTATTGTATTCTGTTGTATTCTATTATGTTGTATTCTATTATGTTGTATTCTATTCTGTTGTATTCTATTCTGTTGTATTCTATTCTGTTGTATTCTATTCTATTATGTTGTATTCTATTCTGTTGAATTCTATTCTATTCTATTCTGTTGTATTCTATTCTGTTGTATTCTATTCTATTCTGTTGTATTCTTATTCCTATTCTGTTGTATTCTATTCTATCTATTCTATTCTGTTGTATTCTATTCTATTCTGTTGTATTCTATTCTATTCTATTCTGTTGTATTCTATTCTATTCTATTCTGTTGTATTCTGTTGTATTCTATTCTATTCTGTTGTATTCTTTTCTGTTGTATTCTATTCTGTTGTATTCTATTCTATTCTGTTGTATTCTATTCTATTCTATTCTATTCTGTTGTATTCTATTCTATTCTGTTGTATTCTATTCTATTCTATTCTGTTGTATTCTATTCTATTCTATTCTATTCTATTCTGTTGTATTCTATTCTATTCTATTCTATTCTGTTGTATTCTATTCTATTCTATTCTATTCTGTTGTATTCTATTCTATTCTATTCTATTCTGTTGTATTCTATTCTATTCTGTTCTATTCTGTTGTATTCTATTCTATTCTGTTGTATTCTATTCTGTTGTATTCTATTCTATTGTATTCTATTCTATTCTGTTGTATTCTATTCTATTCTGTTGTATTCTATTCTATTCTGTTGTATTCTATTCTATTCTATTCTGTTGTATTCTATTCTATTCTGTTCTATTCTGTTGTATTCTATTCTATTCTGTTGTATTCTATTCTGTTGTATTCTATTCTATTCTGTTGTATTCTATTCTATTCTGTTGTATTCTATTCTATTCTATTCTGTTGTATTCTATTCTATTCTATTCTGTTGTATTCTGTTGTATTCTATTCTATTCTATTCTATTCTGTTGTATTCTGTTGTATTTTACCCATAAGATAGCAGATTTCATTTGAAATGCTGTGAAAGCTCCTCTCCAATAATCAGCTGACATACAACAGCTCCCACTGGCTGGTTGAAACCATCAGTCTGTCATAAATCCAAGTGTTTCATATGTATAGCTAAAGAGTCAATAAATAAAACAGCTGTTTAGAGCCATGTAGGAACTATACAGTCCAGTGATCCTAAGAGGACTATTTCCACTCCAGGGTTATTATCTCAGTGGTGCCCCCTGGGACATCTGATCTGGGGCCGCTCTTTAAAGTCAATGGACCTTAGATCATGTTCTCAGAGGACCACTATCGGGACTGTCTAGGAGTCTCTGTTCAGTCTCTTACTGAAGATAGCCTGCGCTACTGCTCTCTCTCCACTGGGGATACGTGATAATAATTAAGACGTGCTCAAGTCATGGTCCGATCTGCAATTTTTCTACATTGTACACTAGATGTCACTGTTGTTCAATTATCTGTAGGGTCTCTATCTATTGAATCCCTGTTGTCTTGGAGGGTCTCTATCTATTGTAGGGTCTCTATCTATTGAAAGACTGTTGTCTTGTAGGGTCTCTATCTATTGAGAACCACTGTTGTCTTGTAGGGTCTCTATCTATTGATCCACTGTTGAATTGTAGGGTCTCTATCTATTGTTGAGTCTCTATCTATTGAAAGACTGTTGTCTTGTAGGGTCTCTACCTATTGAGAACCACTGTTGTCTTGTAAGGTCTCTATCTATTGGAGGGTCTCTATCTATTGAGAACCACTGTTGTCTTGGAGGGTCTCTATCTATTGTAGGGTCTCTATCTATTGAACCACTGTTGTCTTGGAGGGTCTCTATCTATTGGAGGGTCTCTATCTATTGAGAACCACTGTTGTCTTGGAGGGTCTCTATCTATTGTAGGGTCTCTATCTATTGAACCACTGTTGTCTTGTAGGGTCTATATCTATTGTAGGGTCTCTATCTATTGAAAGACTGTTGTCTTGTAGGGTCTCTATCTATTGAACCACTGTTGTCTTGTAGGGTCTCTATCTATTGGAGGATCTCTATCTATTGAAAGACCGTTGTCTTGTAGGGTCTCTATCTATTGAAACACTGTTGTCTTGTAGGGTCTCTATCTATTGAGAACCACTGTTGTCTTGTAGGGTCTCTATCTATTGTAGGGTCTCTATCTATTGAAACACTGTTGTCTTGTAGGGTCTCTATCTATTGGAGGGTCTCTATCTATTGGAGGGTCTCTATCTATTGAAACACTGTTGTCTTGTAGGGTCTCTATCTATTGAAACACTGTTGTCTTGTAGGGTCTCTATCTATTGGAGGGTCTCTATCTATTGAAACACTGTTGTCTTGTAGGGTCTCTATCTATTGAAACACTGTTGTCTTGGAGGGTCTCTATCTATTGTAGGGTTTCTATCTATTGAAACACTGTTGTATTGTAGGGTCTCTATCTATTGGAGGGTCTCTATCTATTGGAGGGTCTCTATCTATTGAAACACTGTTGTCTTGTAGGGTCTCTATCTATTGAACCACTGTTGTCTTGTAGGGTCTCTATCTATTGGAGAGTCTCTATCTATTGAACCACTGTTGTCTTGTAGGGTCTCTATCTATTGGAGGGTCTCTATCTATTGAAACACTGTTGTCTTGTAGGGTCTCTATCTATTGATCCACTGTTGTCTTGTAGGGTCTCTATCTATTGTAGGGTCTCTATCTATTGGAGGGCCTCTATCTATTGAAACACTGTTGTCTTGTAGGGTATCTATCTATTGGAGGGTCTCCATCACTTAGTTTATACAGGCAGCCCATTTCTGACCCCTTTTCACAATGATTGGCAAAAGATCTGATCTGATTGGTCAAAATACCAATTAGTGGGGAAATATGAGAATTAGGCTTCCTGTGTAAATGTGACCTCATATGTACTCATCATCCCCACTAGATGTCGGCCTCTCCCTGTCTTGACCAGTGTGTAGAGGCGGCAGGTCGCCTAGTGGTTAGAGTGTAGAGGAGGCAGGTCGCCTAGTGGTTAGAGTGTAGAGGTAGCAGGTCGCCTAGTGGTTAGAGTGTAGAGGAGGCAGGTCGACTAGTGGTTAGAGTGTAGAGGTAGCAGGTCGCCTAGTGGTTAGAGTGTAGAGGTAGCAGGTCGCCTAGTGGTTAGAGTGTAGAGGTAGCATGTCGCCTAGTGGTTAGAGTGTAGAGGTAGCAGGTCGCCTAGTGGTTAGAGTGTAGAGGTAGCAGGTCGCCTAGTGGTTAGAGTGTGGAGGTAGCAGGTCGCCTAGTGGTTAGAGTGTAGAGGTAGCAGGTCGCCTAGTGGTTAGAGTGTAGAGGAGGCAGGTCGCCTAGTGGTTAGAGTGTAGAGGTAGCAGGTCGCCTAGTGGTTAGAGTGTAGAGGAGGCAGGTCGCCTAGTGGTTAGAGTGTAGAGGTAGCAGGTCGCCTAGTGGTTAGAGTGTAGAGGTAGCAGGTCGCCTAGTGGTTAGAGTGTAGAGGTAGCAGGTCGCCTAGTGGTTAGAGTGTGGAGGTGGCAGGGTAGCCTAGTGGTTAGAGTGTGGAGGTAGCAGGTCGCCTAGTGGTTAGAGTGTAGAGGTAGCAGGTCGCCTAGTGGTTAGAGTGTAGAGGAGGCAGGTCGCCTAGTGGTTAGAGTGTAGAGGAGGCAGGTCGCCTAGTGGTTAGAGTGTAGAGGTAGCAGGTCGCCTAGTGGTTAGAGTGTAGAGGAGGCAGGTCGCCTAGTGGTTAGAGTGTAGAGGTAGCAGGTCGCCTAGTGGTTAGAGTGTAGAGGTAGCAGGTCGCCTAGTGGTTAGAGTGTAGAGGTAGCAGGTCGCCTAGTGGTTAGAGTGTGGAGGTAGCAGGTCGCCTAGTGGTTAGAGTGTGGAGGTAGCAGGTCGCCTAGTGGTTAGAGTGTAGAGGTAGCAGGTCGCCTAGTGGTTAGAGTGTAGAGGAGGCAGGTCGCCTAGTGGTTAGAGTGTAGAGGTAGCAGGTCGCCTAGTGGTTAGAGTGTAGAGGTAGCAGGTCGCCTAGTGGTTAGAGTGTGGAGGTAGCAGGTCGCCTAGTGGTTAGAGTGTGGAGGTGGCAGGTCGCCTAGTGGTTAGAGTGTAGAGGAGGCAGGTCGCCTAGTGGTTAGAGTGTAGAGGTAGCAGGTCGCCTAGTGGTTAGAGTGTGGAGGTAGAGTAAAAGTAAAGATACCTTAATAGAAAATAACTCACGTAAAACTGAAAGTCACCCGGTGAAAAACTACTTGAGTAAAAGTCTAAAAGTAGTTGGTTTTAAATATTCTTTAGTATCAAAAGTAAAAGTGTAAATCATTTCACCTTGTTTATATTAAGCCAACCAGATGGCAGCATTTCCTTTTTTTTTAAGGATATCCAGGGACTCACTTCAACACGCATTTAAAACAACGAAGCATTTGAGTTGTTTAGTGAGTCCGTCAGATCAGAGGCGGTGGGGAGGACTCTGGGGAAGTGCGTGAATTGGACAGTTGCATGTAATGAGTACTTTTGGGTGTCAAGGAAAATGTACGGACTAAAAATAACATTATTTTCTTTAGGAATATAGTGAGGTAAAAGTAAAAGTTGTAAAAAAGATATATAAAGTAAAGTACAGATACCCCAAAACAACTACTTACAGTAAGTAGTACTT